>NC_092633.1:72168884-72471304 GCF_039555335.1 Amphiura filiformis
ACATTGAAATTTTGGTTGTGAAAAAAAAAGTTCACCTGGACTTGATTTTGTGCCATATCGGCCATCTTGGATGATTTTTGGCAAATGTTCTCTAAATGCATGATTTCAATGCCTCGGTTTGAAAAAATAATTTATGCCATTGACTAGTAAAGTGCCATTTCATAAGAAACCCTTTGATACTTTCACAATATGCTTGTTTCATGTTTGCATATATGTTAAAATAAAGAAATATATGAAGGTAAATATATGCTTATGCCAATTTTGCTCCCAATTGCTATTTTTGGACCTTGTCATTTTATTTCGTTCCAATGACCGGTCAGAATGGGAAACTTTGAAAATTCATAATTCGAAAAGTTTTTGACCGATTTTGACCATTTAACCACCAAAATACTTCTGTTGATGAGTTCTATCCAGAAAACAATCTTTTGTAGCAATAGGGGCAACATGAAATTTTGATGGTTATCCCTACCATAAGCGGTCGTCCACTGGGAGATCCCCTGTAGAAAAAACCGCTGAGCCCCCAGGAATGCTCCGCCTAGCTTCCCTTGGAAGAGCGCTTGCTCTTCTTCGGGGCTTGCCAGCTGTTCCTGTGCTACCCTTGCGCCTCCCAGAAATGGGTGCTGCAGAGGTAGTGGGCTCGGGTACTGTTGGTGGTGCACGGCCTGCTGAAGGCGGAGCTCCTACCCATGGTAAGGGCAGTTTCCGACTTCTTCAGAGTGCTCCCGTTGGTAGCTTCTTTGCACAGTCCTCCACCGTAGCGCAGAAGCATCCAAAGAGAAAAAGGACCCTGCCTTTCCATCGCGTTGAGCGATTGGAGTAGCAGGCCCCCACCCACCGGCGCTGAGTGGACACCCTATGGGCTAGGCCCATGGAGCTCTCGTTGAGGCTAGCTGTTAGCACCGCTAATAGGCTCACCTCATGAAGAGCTCAGATGTTGTCTGAGCGTGATACGCTTGCGACATCTGGGTCCCTCTCGGATCCCCTCAGGTAGGTCCCGTGGTCCTCCGCGTTACACGCAGAGGAAGCGTGAAAGCACGCGGCGCCATAGCTCTACTGAGCTCGACAGCCCCACGATATCTACCCTTGAGGTTTGCGGGAATGAGAGTGCAGGCGTCCCCTGTGAGGAAGCAGCAGCTGAGCATCCTACTGAAAGGATCCCCTGGTCCTCCTCCATGGACTCCCCTTTAGGGGGTGTCCGGAGGAAGATCAGTGGGGAAGGAGATTGTAGTGATGTCACTACCGGACTCAGCTTCCGACTCCTTTCCCTCGCCCACAGTATCCGTATCATGCTCCGATGATGACGGTAACTGGGGACGGGCATCTGAAAGCGGGTAAGAAGGCATAACCACCGTGTGGCTCGCCGACTACCTGCCAGCAGAAGAGGGCGTACTCCCGCAAGACCCTGAGGTACCCGCCATGGCACCACTGGGTCCGCATGCCCTCGCAGCCGTCGTCCTAGCGCTAGCAGCACGGGGCCTACCCTGATCAAGATCTGGGTTAGCCCCATGCCGGCTGGCCTGGTCAACAGCTGATGGTACTGCGTGGCCATCGCTAGGCGACACTTGCCACGGTGCTAGACCGTGGAAGAAAACACCCTGCGGCGGGTACCATGGGGCATACCCAGCCGGCAGCTAACCCTGAAGGGATCCGCCACCAGGGTAACCCCATGGTACTGCAGTACCAGCACCCCCCCTTGTTGCCACACAGACTGTGGCGACTAAGGCGGGTGCTGCGGTACCGGTGCGGTATCAGCGTGGGTACCCGTGAGGGCTCCCGGCTGTGTACCACTGTACCCATGCCTCACTGCGTTCCCCGCAAGAGGATCAAGCTGTGTGTATGGGTACCCCGCTATACCGGCTGTCCCTTGGCTAAAGGGAGCTTGCCTAGTATCACGGGTAGCTGAGCGTGCATACCCCCGATCAATCACCTCGCCACCTGAATAGGCAGCGTCAATCAATGGAGCCATGCTCTGTTGATTTGACAGTGATCGATCAAGAGAGGGTAATTGACCCATTGACGATAATGGATCACCCACGCTCCGCTGGCTCTCGAGGACATAAGTGGGTTGTTGATCAGCTAGGCTGTTCAAGCTACCTACTCTACCCTCAAGAGCTTCGCCCAAGGTCGCTGTGTGTGGCGGACCACTTCCACGGCAGCTATGGGCGGGTGCATAGCGGCTACCACTGAAGTCAAGCCGTAGCTCGTCTTTGTAGCTGCCACCGAATGCACCTGGGTCGCTGTCCCGTGAGAGACTGCGAGCCCAACCCCTGAATAATCGCCAGCCAGTCCCTGTGGACAGCCAGCAGCTATTCTAGGGCCCAGGGTATCACTCGGCGGTCCCGCCATGGAACGCTGCTGTGTGACAACCCCAGTTGGTTCTGCTAAGACTACACCCACAGCGTTAGCCGCGGTATCGTCTCTGCTGAACCCATGCACGCTCTCATTCGACCCTTGCGGGGAACGAAAGGCGTGCTGCGTGCTGTGGATCAACCCAGGCAAGCCCGGTGTTCCACCGTGGATCAACCCAGGCAAGCCCGGGGTTCCACTTGGCACACTGTGTGCTATGGATCAACCCAGGCAAGCCCAGGGTTCCATTGGCACGCTGCATGCTAGGGTTCAACCCAGGCAAGCCCGGGGTACCCTTGCATGCTGCCCGTCGCTGGCTACTACTGTGGCTGTTTGAGCCCGTAGATATGCCTGCAACAGACGGTGCGTGTTATGGATCAACCCGGGCAAGCCCAGGGTTCCATTGGCACCCTGCATGCTAGGGTTCAACCCAGGCAAGCCTGGGGTACCCTTGCATGCTGCCCGTCGCTGGCTACTACTGTGGCTGTTTGAGCCCGTAGATATGCCTGCAACAGACGGGTGTCCTCCTGCTAAAAACCCGTGAGGATTTTTTGCTAAAGGACTGGTATCCTCCTGCTACAAACCCGCTAGGGTTTTCGCCGTGGTTACCGCTCTGCTGCCTGCTACTTTGCTCCGACGTAGAGTCAGTGCTTTCGCTGGCTGCTGAGCCTTTGGACGCGCGAGCAGTCCCCGAAGGAACCGCCTGCTTGTCCGGGGACCGAGCCCCTTAAGCAGACCTGCCATAACCCATAGGGGCTGTCACAGCAGAATCCACCGTATCGACCTTACCAGTGCCCTTGGTAGATTTCTTCTTCGTCTTATGGCGATGACGGAGCCTATCCCAATCGTCAAGCTGGAACTCGGAGAGTCCTAAGCAAAAGAAAGACATCTAGAAGATCGTGAGCACTCCCTGTGGGTGAAACAGAGCGGGTGTGGGTCCCACTCCGTCACCAGGGAAGGGCAAGTCCGACAGGGCCGAGGCGAAGCGAGGAGAAAAGGAGGGGGCACTACCCCCCAACACGCCGACTCAAGCCCAGTAAGCAAACCTGAGCACGGAGGCTGGTCGCTAACGTTAGTGGTAAAGTAAGGACTGGCTAACTTATTACTAAAATGTCAGACGGGTCCCTACCAAGCCCCACCGTATGAATATCTGATTAACTCGTCTTATCGGACGGTAATAAAGACATAACGATAGAGTAATCACCCTAACATAGCAACAATAACCTACCGTACTTGAAAATACAATGTGCATGTACAAACATCTATTGTAACTTACAGGCTGCAATGGTTGTTTTACGTGGGAAACAAAATGAATGGCGCCAACGAGCGGCCATTTTGAATTGCTCGTGTGTCCCGTGATACAAACGGAGGCACGATATGTAGCTAAGTTTTGGATTGTTTTTGTCACTTTTTCGCCAGAAAATGTCGTCAAAACTATCCTCAACCGAACAATACCGGTTTGGTTTTACCTAAGGTGTGAAACTACAACCGATATCTCGCCTTTGGTCGAGAAATTGATACACAGTGCTATGAACAATCGATAGGCACGCCTGTGTCAGTTGGAGACCAAGGAGGATAAGGACGATCATATGGTGTGACGTCACCTTTTGGGTGAGTCCACCGGGGATCGGGTTTTTTGTTATTTATTCATTTATGTGGGACAAAATGACTATTGGTTTTTTCCGCATCTCGGGAGCGATGCAAGAAGTCTCTTAATCAAGATCGGAAAGGTAAGATCGTCCGGTGTACTGAGTCTGTTATTTTATAACTTATTTATCTTCTATTCATGGTGTTACTACATCTTACAGAGACATCATAACAATAGATAAAGCTACAGGGAAGATAACCAAACTGGGCAGATCTTTCACAAGAGCCAGGGACTATGATGCCATGGGTCCACAGGTAAGACATGTGACTAATGCTTATGGATTATACAGGGGATACCAACCATGTGGGGTCACAAAACTTTCCAGGGTGGATTTCATATTTATTTATTTATTTATTTATTTATTTATTTATTTATTTATTTATTTATTTATTTATTTATTTATTTATTTATTTATTTATTTATTTATTTATTTATTTATTTATTTATTTATTTATTTATTTATTTATTTATTTATTTATTTATTTATTTATTTATTTATTTATTTATTTATTTATTTATTTATTTATTTATTTATTGTGCGAATGGGTCTGAGAAGGTGTAGGCCTATAGGCCTATTATAAAACTACACATTTATTTTCAATTGGTTATTTCATTTTGTTTGTAGAATACAAACTGAAAAAACTGTGAAACAAAAGAACTTTTATACAAGAAAATATTATTTAAATCAATCAGGTTACAGAAAACATTTCTTGTAAAGTTACTGTATCTGAAAATGTCAAGCGAATGCTGATATTCTTGGGAAGGAATGTTGGTATTAAACAAAACTCAAAACTCAATTTACATTGTAAACCAGTTGAAATGAGAACGAAATCAATAATTTTAATGTCCTTGTTTAGGAAAAAATAATGCTCAGAATAATGTTATGCATAAAACGTACTCAAGCGCCGCCATATAATTTTGTGTAACAAAACCGTGGACCATCATCACCTATAGAACCTATCCAATAACCGGAACGGTATAACAATTGAAATGGCAGGACAGATTGGTGGACAGATTGTTTTGCTAAATTGGATAGGATCTATGCCCTAAGTTGAGAATGGACCGTCCCACTCGATTTGTAAAAAGGTCGCAAACCCTTTCGGTGGACCCAAATAACTGCCCCAAATGAGGCAAAATTGAAAAGAGATGGGGTTTTGGGTTGAACTTGGGAATTTGAAAAGTATAAATCATGTTAGGTCTAAGGCTGTGCTAAATCGCATGGAAGGGTTATGATGGGTTTAGGATAAGCAACTGTTGAATTCAACTCCTGGAATAAGATTGGAAAATAAGCACAATTTTGACATGGGCTCATGAGTGATCAGGACTTTTAAGAAATGGTGTTGTAGTCCTCTGCATTGAACCAGATAATTGTATTACACAGGGGCTGCCCTGTATCACAATATTATATATCCTGTTGTGTTTTTATTGCAATTTGAATTCCCATTAACTATAATTGGTCCCATTGTCTCTGACAAATCTGTAGAGCATCAGATGGAAAACCAGCTTTGATAGACAATTGTAGTGTTTAAAATTGATCTGATAATGGATATGGATTGCCAATGTGTGTCAACAATATTCTGGGTTCTGGCCCTTCTGCTGGCTTAAACGTTGCCCAATTATAATAACTAGCGGGTCCCCGCTAGATGAGTAAATGGGAGCGTTCACTATAACAGGAAGAATTACTGGACAGGTAGAATCATCGAAAAGATACATTTTGATTTTCCGTTTCCATGTTATTTATTTATTTAAACCCATTTTTTTCTAAATCTGTTATTTGTTACATTTCCCTTTTAGCTTCTTTTTTTATTTGCTGCTTGTGATTTCCCGATTCCATGTTTTTTTATTTAATTCTGTTATCATTATTATAGCTTCTTTTTTTTTCTTACATTTCCTGATTAGTTTCCTGATTACCTGATTAGTTTCTTTCCTTCTTTGTCTCGTTCCCGTTTCATTTAGTTAATTTAACCCGTTGGCCTAATTACTCGTACCTCTTTTGTCATTTTAATTTCATTTTTCTTTATAGTATAGGTCTACCGCTTCATTTTGTATTTATTTTTCCTTCTTTCTGTATTATCATGTCCACTGGTCTGTGGCTCTTAAGTCGCGTGGTTTCTGCGCGTTCTGCCAAGCATTGGCGTAGTGCTAATCACGCCAGCCCGACGCGCTGCCTGCCAGCTGCAGTGACGCGCAGGCTGGTACCTGATTTTCATAACAAAAACCCCGTTTTACCCATATTTTCACTTTTGCAGCCAATTCTTGACCGATTTCAACCAAATAAAGTCGAGGCAATTTCCCGTATATTCCTCGATCTCCCGTATGAATTTGGCGACATTTGGATCGAAACTGACGGAGCCTTTTACATAAACCACATAGATACATACAACATTCCCCTATTTATAGTAAGATTAAAAGCATGATTTAGTAGATATTCATTGTTCATAATCATATGTACTTTGTTATTCTATATATTTGCAGACTAAATTTGTCCAATGTCCAGAGGGAGAATTACAAAAAAGGAAAGAAGTAGTCCACACAGTTACATTACATGAAATAGATGTAATTAACAGTCGTACACAGGGATTCCTGGCATTATTCTCAGGTAGGTATGCCTTTCACAGCTAGGAATTAGCCCTGGATACTTAGTTTTGAATACTTTTGTATATGGAAAGGCATAACATTTTTGGCCCCCGCAACAATGTATTATGGCATAGATGGTTAATCAGTCAGCTGGGTGAGCAGAAGCAAAATCATTAATCCACCCTGCAGCATACACACAATAACCAATTCACTTCATTATTATGTTTTCAGGGTTATTAGGAGTTAAGAAAACCTAATAATGATAATATTGATGGCTTATTTAGCATGATACCATAACATATCGGATTCGTCATACAAATATCGAACTCGCCGTTGGCTCGTCCGATATTTTTATGACTCATCCGATATGTTATGGTATCATGCTCAGCCATCCAATATTATATCAAACTTGGTAGGTTTGTGTCATGGTATGTTTATGAATGTTAATAAACTTATTTGCATAGTCTTTATATTTATAACCGTTATTATTTTTATTTTTCAGAACTTTGTTGTGGGGGCAGCCTTAAATATGAACTGGCTTACCAGTTACTGGCTTTATTAACTCATATTAATGTATAATCTTTATGGTACAACAACAATATTGATTAAATGCCCTGTATAATCCGAGAATCTCATCAGTGGCACATTTTACCTGTTGTTAAACATTCCAAAAACTTGCCCTTTAGGACCTTCTTACTATAGTGGTTAATTTAAAAAAGGACATATAACAGGAAAGTGACTATTTTTCCCTTATCTATTGAGCTGTTACTGAGTGAGACAATCCTACACACAAAGAATGTCCTTAATGTTTCATACACACACCAAAACACACCCCGCTGTGTTCATCATGTTGCATTCAATAGATTACACGATTCGATGAATGAATGGTTGAAACTTTTGAATGCCAGTTTGACAGTATATAAAGATTTTATTGATTCTCTCAACAGGTGACACAGGTGAAATTAAGACAGAAGTGAGGGAGCAGATAAATGCCAAAGTAGCTGAATGGAGGGAAGAAGGCAAAGCAGACATTGTGCCAGGGGTAAGAGATACTTTATAGATCTTTCTGGTCTTGTGCATGCTAAAAGTATCATGACATGAAGTGCATTGGTGTCAAGCTAACCTGCTGCATTCAAAATATCTAGTATTCCATCATAGAGTGGAACTTTCTACCACACTAAAGTTTGTTTGGCTTATAAATGGCTGAAAAAATGAGAATCCTAACATAGTGTATTGATACAAAATGGCATGCACACAGTCGGGCACAACACTTACGCTAGTTGCATGTTGCGTAATGCGTGACTGGGGCGCGCTTATGTGAATTTACGCAAGTGTAAGTTAGGACTTATTATTGAATAAAATTATAAGCCAAACAAACTTTAGTCTCATAATATAAACACCACATTCATGTCAATATTAGCCCTGAATGTCAATGAATATGCATTGTGGGATATGATACAATTAAGGGGCTCTGATAGCAACGTTTGCACAGTATTTTTTCTGGGACATGAGAGCACATCAGACATACCAAATTGCATTTGGAATATGAGGGATGTCCTTTTAATATCAAATAATTTTGATTTTTTTGAAATCCACGATATAATACAAATTTTATTTTATTAAAAATTGATATTTTTGATATGTGACAATCCTCAAAGTAAACTTTATAAATCCAATTATGTACTTAACGTGTATCTAGCTGGGAGGAAAAGCTGACGCTCATTTCTAAATATTGACCTTTCGTATTGAAGATAAACATTTTTGTTTTTCCCAAAAGACCTAGAATTTGCTATCCGAGGGCTAAATCCCACTGTCCAGGCTGAATGTCACAAATCTTAACCTGATGCTCAATTAAAATAATGTACATTTCCATATATTTGCCTGCCTCTTTAATATCAGGAGAGCATTTTGTAGCCCATCTGATACTTCCAAAATTCCAAGCCCCAGTCTTCCTATAATCCTCTTTAGAAGTATTTTTGCAAACCTTCACTGCCATGTGCAGCAAGTAACTCAGGGCTTCTTAATTGTATTTGCTCGAATGCTCGCGAACCATTGAGGGCTATTAGTGAATATTCTCAGTCATCCAGTCGTTAAAATCACAAAGTTTTGAATTAAATCAAATACTGGAACTTACATTTTTTTTGCAACTTGCTATGTTGCGTCTGAAACCATCAGACTTCATCAGGCAACTGACCCGCTGGACTGGTCATGTGACACTTTGAGACGGCTAGGGATCGTCTTGATCGTCAAAGTACGCGGCTAAAATCTTAGGCCCCCTTGTTGGACAATCTCCGCACCACATCAAAAACACCCAAGAGTTTGTCAACCGAATTAAGGATATCACTCTAAGCGAAGGTGAAACAATAACATCGTATGACGTTACCGCTTTGTTCACATGTATTCCACCAGACTTTGCGCTGAAAGTTGTAAAGGAGTGTTTGAACAATGATACCACCTTGAGTGAACGGACAAACCTTAATGTTGATCAAATCGTGGAGTTCGTAAGCATCTGTTTGAATACCACCTATTTCTCATACCAAGGTAAATTTTACAAACAACAACATGGAGTTGCGATGGGATCCCCAGTTAGCCCGATAGTTGTTAACCTGTGTATGGAAAGTTTCAAGCAACAAGCCTTGCAATCATACCCGGGTGTTAAGCCTAGACTCTGGTTACGTTTTGTCGATGATACCTTCGTGATCATTGAGCGCACCGAATTAGAAGGTTTCTTTCAACACATCAATAAGCAAGACGATAACATCAAATTTACTCAGGAAAGTTGTAAAGACGACACGCTAGCTTCTTAGACTGCCTGATCAGTGTGAAGAACGATGGTTCGCTAACTTCAAATGTTTACAGAAAACCCACGCACACTGATCATTACTTACAATTTGGATCACATCACCCATTGATACACAAGTTGGGAGTAATAAGAACTTTACAATACAGAGCTGATACCATCATAAGCGAGAACGAACTTATCCCAGAGGAGAAAGACCACATCAAAGAATCGCTGAAGAACTGCGGTTATCCGAACTGGGCTTTTCTGAAGGCCAACAAGAGCAGAAAAGACCAAAAACAGTCTGATGGTGGTGGTCAACCCAACAAAGCTCGCGTCACAATCCCATATATAGCTGGACTATCAGAACGTGTAAAGAAACACCTCAAAGCTTTTGGGATTTCCTCGTTATTTAAGCCAAATAACACCCTACGTGGCAAGCTCGTTCAAGTAAAGGACAAACAATCAAAAGTAAAACGCTCAAACTTAGTGTATGGATTAGTGTGCGGTGACGCTGATTGTTCTGCTGCCTATGTTGGCGAAACAAAACAAGCCTTGAAAGCTAGACTCAATCAACATAGGAGGCCCAGTACAAACGAGGCCCAGAACTCCGCCGTGTACCTTCACCTTAAAGACACTGGTCATAATATTGACACCGAGGACGCAGTGATTCTCGATAAGGAGGAACAGTGGCATAGGAAAGGCATCAAGGAAGCCATCTGGGAGAGAGTAGAGCAGCTGTCACTTAACAAGAAAGGGGGACTGAGACACAACTTATCTCACGCATGGGACCGGGCCATCAAGACGATCCCTAGCCGTCTCAAAGTGTCACATGACCAGCCCAGTGGGTCAGTTGCCTGATGAAGTCTGATGGTTTCAGACGCAACGTAGCAAGTTGCAAAAAAAAATGTAAGTTCCAGTATTTGATTTAATTCAAAACTTTGTGATTGAGGGCTATTGTTTTGCTATGTGTGCTGTAAATTTCAGAGCTGAAGGCCAACCACAATGGGTTGGTGAACCGGATCTGGCACACAGGCCACTGTTGAGAACCCCTGAAGTAACTTGTCAAACCCATTGCCAGTATCCTCACTATTTATGTAGGTTTATATGGGAATGGTTCAAATATCATGCTAATATGTTTATTACATTATTCTTTCCTTTTACGCAGGTGTTGTTTATTGATGAAGTGCACATGTTAGACATTGAGTGTTTCTCCTTCTTAAATCGAGCCCTTGAGAATGATATGGCACCTATACTCATCATGGCAACCAACAGAGGAATCACAAAGTAAGATAATTAGATGAAGTGACATGTCATGTCATATCTAACAGTTGGTCAACAAAATAATGTCATTGTTCTTGCCTGCCAAGATACCGTATTTCCTTGAATAGTCGCCCCCCTTAAATAAATGCCCCACCACTTTTTTCAACCAAGATGTTTCAAAGATGCCAATATTTCCATGCTATCTTGTGTAGTAAGCTTACCAAGTTGCTCACATGGTTGATAATAGCAGCAACAATTAGGGAAAATCTGTGTCGGAAACCCGGAAGTGAACCAAAAGTCAGTGTTTCTAGTTCATAGTTTGTCATTTTAGCGTGACTTTTAAGCTTACCTAATGATTTTAACGGGAATTGTCTTGCTAAAAATGACCTCTAATAAACGCCCCTGTTTGGAAAATGCAACGCCCCCGGGGGCGTTTATTCGAGGAAATACGGTAAGCACATATCCATTTTGTTGAGGACCTGTATTTTGTGGCAAATCAGACAAGGTAGAATGATCTTCTGCTGTTCTCTCAAGCATATCAATAGACCAGTCCCTTACCTTTGTTTGTAAACATTGCCGTCTCCTCATCTTTATTCAAGTGTTACATCAAGACAACGTGGACAAAATGAATTCATTGACTAAGGCCCTGTATTTAGTTCAGTGTTTTTTTGTGCTTTTGCTGCCAGTGCATTTAATGCATAATCATACTGGACTATATACAGAATATAGGATGCATGTTACCTGCACTAAGCAGTACAAATTTCACAAATGTACTTGTCAAAATGCTTTAGCCAACTACAATAGGTATCAGTCAGTCTAGACTCTTACCAGATTAAATTAGTGTGTTAGAAGTGGTTGATTCCTTTCAGGAACCAATATAGGCTATGGTTGCAAGTTTTCTTGATTTAGACTGATGACAAATTTAGGAGACCTCGCGGGGG
Organism: Amphiura filiformis; assembly: GCF_039555335.1. Taxonomy (NCBI): domain Eukaryota; kingdom Metazoa; phylum Echinodermata; class Ophiuroidea; order Amphilepidida; family Amphiuridae; genus Amphiura; species Amphiura filiformis. The sequence continues at coordinate 72,180,439 of NC_092633.1, forward strand.
AAGTGCTTTGGAATTTGTCATTGAAACTGAAATATTGAAATTTGTGCGTGCCTAACCTTATATGCCACTTACCCGGCCTAGATTAATTAGGATATCATTATGACTGGCTAATGAAACTATGTGCTTAGTTTAAAGGGTCAAGTTACAGCTGTACATGTTCTTCATTTTAATTGTTCGCTCTATTTCAGAATTCGAGGCACAAGTTACGAGAGTCCACACGGCATTCCCATTGACTTGCTGGATAGGCTGCTTATCATATCAACTAGTACATACTCAGAGAAAGAAATGAAACAGATTCTCACGATAAGGTAATGTAACAATACTTCACAAGCAACTTCAAGATTGCATAATTTAAACTGATTGTGATGTGAATCAGCTAAATGTGACATTTGTTGCACATGAAATTTTGGATTAAAGGATAATAGCATCTTTTAAAGTTTGTGGCACAATAGTCCAGTATATACCGGGATTTGATATGTATCCCCCAGGACTCTACCAAACCAACTTTTTAAACTTTCTTTTACGGTCCTATAACACATTCAATATGTTTACAAAAAATAATTCCCGGCACTCCAGTCATATTCAAGGTCAAAGGTCAGCATTGGTCAAATTTCAAAGTTGCTCAAATCTGGTTAAAAAATACACCATATTATTTCTCTCATTTCAAGGATTCAGAAAAAGTACTTTGACCTACCTGTGACATACCCTTCGTGAGTTTTGAGCAAAAAGTCAAATCTTGGGGGTGGTCATTCTTTTAGCCACACAGGGGCCAAAAATTAAAATGCTTTGTTTCCAAAGCAAATGGTCTCATATTGCTCGTCATGTGAAAACAAGTTAAAGAAGGAATTGTTTGCACTGTCTTAAGTGCTTCGTTATTGACAAAATCGGGCACTAAAGGTCAATCCCCACACAGGCTATTGGCCACAATCTATTTTGTGATGATTCCAAGGTAACAAAACATACATGGTTACAACTATTCCTTATAATAATGTACATTATGGCTTTAATATTTTAAGTGTGCTGCCATTGACTTGCTTTATCTGTGTACAGGGGTGAGGAGGAAGATGTTGAGATGGCAGAAGATGCAATCACAGTACTGACACGAATCGGCATGGAGACATCATTAAGATATGCCATACAGCTGATTACAGCTGCTAGTCTGGTATGCAGAAAGAGAAAGGTAAGTCTTATATTACAGTGATCTTGAAAAGATTGAACACTCATTTAACACATAGGCCCTCCAATATTACATATGATGTCACAAATAAGAATTGATAAACAGAACAAATGAAGATAGTAAAAGAAATGTGAAACATACAATTATTGTTCACTGAAAGGTTGTAATTAAGATTTTAACGCTTAAAAATGAGCATGGTAATAATGTCTTGAGAGCATTACAATAATTCCATATTTTACAATTTTCAACATCAGATAATGGCATATTATGAGTGCCATGGTTTCTTTCTTGTACAGTAATAAGAAGCTAAAGCATATAAATGCTTGACTGATGTTAAATGCATTTATTTTGTGGCTTTATTCCATAGGGCACAGAAGTAGAAGTTGATGACATCAAGCGAGTGTATTCCCTTTTCCTAGATGAGTCTCGTTCAACACAGTTCCTCAAAGAGTACCAAGAAGAATTCATGTTTAATGAATTGGATGGTAAGTCAATATATTAGCGAGAGAATCAGTTCTTGCATCGATCCAATAAGATGCTTGGTACTCACTCTGAACTATTTCCTTAACCGGTATTGCAACTTGTGACTTGCTCCCACGAAATTAGTGTCAAGCCGCAAGTTGGGAGTTTTTAGACGTTCCAAATGTTGAGTTGCTGGTCTTCGTTTGAAGACACCTGTATTGACAGTGGTATGTCCATTGTGAATTGGGACAGAATTGGTACAAGTGCAGCATAATATGTCCCATTCACAAAGAACATACTGGTGACTAGGCAGGTGTCTTCAAACAAAGAAACAAAGAACAGCAACTCCACATTTAGAACGTCTTGAAACTTGTGACTTTACGCTCATTTCGTGGGAGCAGGTCACAAATATTTAATCAAGAACCGACTATCTTATGAAATGACCCATTCATATGACCTAATATATGACACCACAGTAGGTCAGTGAGTACATACTATATCTGTTTACAAAGGGAGTCAGCTAGTTCCTCATATCATACACCATCATTTACAGAACCGCTGGTACAAAGATCTGTATAAAACTCATCAATTGTTTGCCATTTTTGTTAAACTTTCAACAGAGGGTGGAGATGCAATGGAATCATGATGATTGGCTTCCTTCTATATCTGTATGTATCCTCTCCTGGAATGTCTTCAAAGAAAGTGGCTGCACATGAATATATTGTCAACAGTTTGCTGCGAAATGAAATTATACAAACAGGTACCTGTGGATTGCTTCAGTTTTGTCAATACATATTTTCTGTTGAAAGCAGTTAGCAGTACTTGATTGTAATTTAACTTGGTTTGGCTTTATACAGAGAAAATTTGAGAGCTATTATGTCTAGGCAGAAGTAAAAGCAAAATGATAACTTGCAGAATACATCGCAGAGCTAAACACACATTTATTTGAAACTGTAGCAAATGCATGCTTACTCCGATTAGAGTAAACATGTGACATTGTTAAAACAGCAGTGTTAATTGTGTGAAATACCTCAAACCAGGTAAACTGTAGTATTTGTATAGTTGAGAATGGTGCCTTTCTGAGTTTGTATTTCTGTTGTTGTCTTGCAGTAATATCAAAAGGTCTTATTAATGCATTGATGATGCACAGCATAATGCTATCATATAATGGTTACAATTATTGCAGCTTTATCAGTAAGTCAACTGTATTTTACACTCTCCAATGTTACATGAATAGAAACTTTCACTTCAAAATATGTTCATAATATCATAAGTATGATACAAGTATGAATGGAAGTCATGTATGTACATGTATGCAGTCTTTCTATTTGACGTATAACTCTTTTAAGAAAAGACAACATTTTCACTATAGTTTGGTAAATGTTGGAAAATCATCTTTTTTTAATGTCATGATTGTAGATATATTGTCCCAATGTTAAGTGAAAAGTATTTCTATGAGCAAGCCGTTGTTTATGACAGTACCAGTGCAGCAGGTCCCTGTGTGAGTTATCAGGCTTTTGTAAGATGTGCGAGCCACTCAAAGCTTGACCACTTAAACAGGGACCGGCTACATAGGACTGTGATAACCAACGGCATACTTGTAGAACTATAACTTATTATAAATTCCCATCGAGAAAGTGTATCTACTGATTTGTCTTCAATGTTTGTTAAACACAAGTAAAGGGAAAAAGAAATAACAAATGCTTGGGGAACACATATTATCAGTTTGGTAGGTATGTGCTACCCAGCTTTTTAAGAATTTGGCTCCGTAATGGATTTTGTGGACATAAAATAATATTATGGTCTTCGGATCTAAAATGGGGCCTTGATTTGCCTTTTTTGTAAAAATTCTGTGATATTTGGAGATAAATGTAGACAAACGTCTCTGGATTTTCAAATGTGCATCCTAGGAAGAAATGTCTGAAGTGTTTGATAAAACAAGTATAATTGTTGTGTCCTACCTGCATCCTTTAGAAAAGAAATAAAAGATCGTTTTTCCAAATCTCACTTAACCACTTCCATGTGACTCGCCATGTTTGCTCTGGATCTGCCATTGGATCAGTTGTACACAAACTGTTTGATACCCCTCTTGTCAGCTTAAGCATTTGTTGCTTACAAGTTCCAAAAGGATTTTTAGGGTCCCCCTGCTTCCGCTGCCTATGTATGTGGCACTGCTATTACACTTGTTACATGCAAAATTCTTTGTGTGCATCTCATACTGATCTGCATCAAAAGCAAAAGGCTCCCTTGTGTGTCTTAATGTTATCAAATTGTGTTCAGTAAAATTAACTCTATATTAATTTTGAGGTATTACTACAATATTGAAATTCAATGTTCATTCATAATAAAAGACAGAAGCATGCTGAAATATCAAATAACAATATGAAATATACACTGATAATCATACAAGGCAGCCTTTTGAGATAGATCAGTATGTGATGCACACAACAAATTATATAGTATATTCTCTACAGACTTGGAACGTTGGGAAGAGGAGGTAGTAGTCATCTTCAGCATAATCAATTAGTGGTGGATGTAGAGAGTGGATGTAGTCAAAGGCTGGGAACGTGAGCACACAGCTGATTTTGTTTCTGGTGATCAATAAGCATTTTAAAGTCATGAGGACACCTGATGGTTTCTTGTCCACATTTCATGTCGCGTCTTTTTACACTACGTTTAATCTCAGATTTAAAGTCCAGTTTATCAATAAAAACGTTTGGCTGTGTGCATCTTCTAAGTTCTAAAATCTTTTCCTTATATTAGAAGGAAACTATAACCTATACAATGTTTTATACAAAGTGTGAATAAAAAGGCTGTTTTGTGCAAGAAAGAATGTTGTATATGTATTAATAATTTCTGGAATTGTTGTTGAATTTTTCTAAGTAGGGCTTTTGGGGCAAATCATAAGAAGCGGACCTTTTCAATAAAACTCCCTAAATGTAAAAAGTAAGGAAATAATTGGAGAATAGCTAGGTTAGGATCGAGGAGTAGGGTATGGCAACCACGTAATACAGTTGTTCCAAAAGTGAAAAAAAAAGAACACTTCTGGAGGTTCTAGGCTTGGTTCTTATGGCTACTTGAAGAGTGGTTTTTACCCTTGTATATTTGCAAAAGTTTGGTCAAAAAATAAATGCTTTTGTGCATTAATTGACTTCTGACACATGTTTTGGTTGATAAACAATGCTGGGTTTGGATTTATTGTAACATCACATTCAACAACATTTGAGTTTAATGCATTAGAATAACTTGAGTTAAAAACCAGAATTAGCTGTGTCCAATGGTATTAGAGAATCCACATACCAGATGTGTCTGTCCCATATATTGACTTACTGCCTTTCTTACAATGCCCCTGATTGGTTAATTACATGATATAATCATCTGAGTAACCAATCAAAATTGTAGGAATTTTAAGCTTTGTGCTCTTCAGCCCTACTGACTATTGTTAACATATCTCTGATTGGCTAAATACATGATATTATAATAGCCCTCTTTGTAACCAATCAATAGTTCTAAAACGAATGGTAATTCTGCAGTGCCGGTGGGGTTAACATGGTCTTTCATAAAGATTTTTAACTTATAACCCTATACTTTCTCAAAATATAAATTTTGGATATGGCTAGTTCTGGTTTCAAGTCTTTATATGATGCAAGTTTGTAAAACAATCCTTAATTGTTTATCTATACAAAGATGTTCACAAGTTTCTTACTGAAGCTCAGTCTTTTTAGATTTGTTGATACCTGTATGAACTTTCTTATATTCACCATTATAACAATAACATTCACTAAGTAAACATTTCTTGATTATTTCTGAGTGGCTATATTCACAAATATGATTCCTTCATGTTCTGAGTGAATATAAAACACAATTGAACATTTATCAACCAAAGTGTGTAAAGTGTAATAGTCTGTATACAAGTCATTTTTTGGGATTTTTTCTTCATTTTCCATGTACTATATATAAACCACCCCAATGTATCCAGGAAAGTGCCTTGGCATAAATGTCACTACTGTACCAGATTTCTATTGCACTGCTGTCCGGCTAATTTGTAGCTTCTCGACCGGTACCAGTACTAATGTGATTCCGAAGTGTGTACTCACTGTAGAATACGCCCACATGTGGGTACTCTAGGAAGTAGCTGGGCAGCTTTGTACCTCTGGGGTGGCAGCAATAGGACTCTGATACTAATAGTGTACTAAAAATGCAGCTTTGCATGTGTGTATGAAAAGCCATTAGAATGTAATATACATTTTTCATGCATTGCTGGCAACACTCACACAAAACAACTATATGCTGGCCTTAAAACACACAAATGGCAGAAAATTGACCAAAATCACCTTCATCCATCCATATCGTCCAGATCATGGCATTCTGATGATGAATCCAAAGTTCTGTTAAAAAGTTCACAATCACCCCATTGTATTATATGACTAAAAAGGGCAATGTTACCAATTTTGCCAGGGTGTATTTAGCGAAAACCCTTAAAGTTTGATTTTAGTAAACTATTATTGGGCATTATGCAAAATCCACAATGATATAATACAAAGCAGTTAATAGTCATCTGTGGTCTTTGGATCATCACAATATTAAAATGTCGGACAAAGTCATGGCAATTCATTGTTCTATTAATATGAAAACATGGTCAAACGAATGCTTTTGTTTAAACATGCAAGTCCTAATATGCAATTAGGCAGGGGGGGGGGAGTTTTCAACAAGAATCAGATAATACATCATAGAATCTCATAGAAAGTTGGAGTTAAATTATTTTATTCTACTGAAAATGTGTAGGTTGAATTACATACTGTCAATTATGCTTGTAGAGGAATAACAAGAAAGACATGTGAGGGAGGGATATACTTGCAAGTTTACTCAAGGATCGTTCTTCCCTTTTGAAGTATTGTTTCTTAAAGATTATTGCCATTTTAGCAACAAAAAAAATAACAATTTTCCCTAAACATAATAATTCCCTTGTGCCAAATTAATTACAACTTGCATACTTTTGTTTGAGAAAGAAGATCAGGGCTCGCAAAATAATGACTAACAGAGTTGGAGGCTATTAATTGCCCTAAAGTACGCTGATTTGTGCATGACTTTTATAGATATTATGATGAGGGCTTGCATCCTCTGATAATGCCCTCATTGTATGCACCTGCTAACTTCTTATCACAGTGTGTAAATATAAAGAAAGGTCTGATGATATCCTTCCCATGACCTTCAGTTAGTTACAGAGATCAGAATCACAATCTTCAAAGGACAATGTCTGTGATACAATATCGCCTCATTTAAAACAAATCTACATGAATTGTCATGTAATTAAAAATTACTGTTTTATATAGTTGCAAAGTTGAAACTATCCTGATTCATATATTTACATCTTAAAAGCAAAACATGATAATAACATATTCTAACTATGGTACAAAATATAACAAACACTCAGAAGAGAGTACAGCTCCATGATCGTGATGCAGTTGTAAGTATGAAAACACCAGCATGCTTTAGAATCTCGAGTAATATTGCTTTGCATGGATCTGCCAGCTTGCTACCAAAATGAGGTTCTCCATGGCAACGTACAGTACATGCATTTTTGTTTTCACACTTTCCTTACACACATTCATGCAATGCGTCAGAATATCTTCACATGGCATATGGTAATGAAAGCAAACGACACACGCTTTGAAAGTCTTTAAGTTTGTTAAATCAGCTCTTATTGATTCTCTTTTCACAGGGACCAATGTGTTATTTATTGGGCTTTCAATCCCTTACAACACTGAGACTGATGACATGCCTGTTCTCTTATACAATGGTACACATATGATACAAAGATATAACACTATCCAAACTGTTTTTAAGTTGAAGCATATTTAAATCAAAACCAATACACTTAAGTAATAAATAATAAAACGGTGCATATATGATCCTATATTGATGTGAACTTTTTGTCTAGATACCTGTATACTCTGGATTAATTGTAGAAAATTTCATTATACATTATTAGTCATTTTAAAATTTAAAAGGATTATCCAAGATTTACTGTACAAAAATATGTTGACTAACTGCACCACCAAATGTCAACAACTTCTATTTCATAAAGCAGAATGGCGTTCTAGCTAACTTAGTTTAAAACCAATGGTTCCGAATTTGACAGCCTCCCTCACACAATAATTAATGATATGAACATATCCATCCTTCATTTGAGATTTGTCTTTATCAGATTTCTTTAACATCACATTTGTTATTTGTTCACTTCATTAGCATCTGACTTTAAAAAAAAAGTGAATTCTGATGATTTTATGATGGTTTAGTTTGGCAAATCACTGATAATCCATGTAATACTGCTTCACTAAATCCACAAATTTCCTTACTACATGTCCCCTTGTACAATACATGATATACAAAACTAATTATTGACATACACAACCAACATCACAATTTCACTCTTTCCAATTCAAGCACGTTCAATTTATTACAGCTACATTCAAATTCCGCTCTCATGTCAGTTTCCATAAAGGAAATCATTCTACACATAAAAATGCATTGTGGTTTGTGTAACTTGGATACATACACTAAAAGCTATAAAAGCATTAAAATTGTATTAAAGATAGAACTTATTTTGACACACTACCAGATTTGGCTATGGAATAAAAGCAATGGAATGGGTATACTGTATTCACATTAATGTATGTGATATTCATTAAAAACAATCAGCTTCTATATATATCTTTACAACAATATTAAGAAATTTCATAGTTTAATTTAAATTACTTATATGATACAATGTTATCACATTCATAACAACAATTTTTGTTCTTTAGCTTCTTGATCAAATTACCTTTGTAGGGTAGGCTATATATAGCTACAAACGTTAATCTAACTGTTTTTCTTTTGTTTTGGTTATATACATTACAAATGATTTTTCCATTCAATATTTGGTCAAAATTTTGGTTTTCTTTCCAACACTTACCCCAATATGAAATGAATATACTGTTAAATATGGTGAAAATAGTTAAAATGTACATATCTAATGTTTAATTTTCTACATTCGTTTTTGGATATCTTGATTTTGTTTTTCAATATTTCCCAATACCTTTAAAGAAAAAGGTTCTACAAATGGCATATCATGCTCATAATGTGTGGGTTTCTTAAACTGTTTTATTATGAACTTAATTGTGATTTCTCAGTGTAACCATAATGATTACAAACTAATAGCACATACTGTACTTTCCTAACTTGTGCAGAAATAAAAAGAACTTTGGTCATAATCAAAATAAATAAATACAAATTCCTTTCACATAGAATAGGCTAGTTGTAACAGGACATAATGGCTAAAACAAGAGAACTGGTGAGAATGTCAACTAATTATAAATGTCTATGTTTGGCTGGGTAGCAATTCTAGCATGCACATCATAAGTGATATTCTACTGATGCTGAACATGTTATATAATTATAATTACAATTCTTAAACACCTTCTTCATCACAAATATACCAATTTGGAGTTGAGCTTCACATGACGACTAAGTACTGTAATTTCAAAACTATAAGCCACATGCTATATAAGCAGACTAAATGTATTAAGATTAAAGCCATAATGTACAATCTTATGAAACTGGTTAATTTCTTTCAAACCTATTTCTACATGTCCCAAGTTCCAGCTATAAATGGAATCAGCCAAATTCGGTGTACTTGTCAGGTTAACAGCAATTGTGATATAATGTCATATTAAGACATCAAGTCCCCATAACTCATTGAGGTATATATCACTTTACATTGTTATTTCGGCTTAAATTGGACTGAAAACTTTCCTGACAGTTTTTAATTCAGCCTTTTGAGTATAACAAAATAACAAGAACAAGAATAACAAAATTGAAATTAAAAAAAAATTATACATTATGGCTTAAGAATGTCAGTGTGCATGTTGATCAGTGTAATGCTGGACTGATCCTTGTTGTCTCAAATATTCAAACAATAATTAGAGCGGTATCATCTTCATATGCGTTGATTTGGAATCATCAGTACCTGGAAGCGGTCAAACAAAACAAAAAACACTTATATTATGATACAAGCATTTTCTACATGAAGTGGATACATGTCATAAAATATCATTAATTGTTGCTACTACTAGTATGATACAAACATTATAATTCAAATTTGCAAGTCTAAACTACAAAATGAATGTTTGGAAATCTAGTCTAAGAACAACTGACTACCGTGCCTAGTCTATAAATATACCTCAGTGGTCATCTTGGGTATAGTTTCATTGATTCTTGTTAACTGTAGGGCAATAAAGAGGAAAATAATAAAAACGATTATGTTAAAAATTATATTTAAACTACTAAGAATCTACTTCATTTTTTTTTTTAAATAGCCACTACATTTGTAATAATAATATGCTAACTTTGTTTTCCCACTTGACGTGTTTGAGGAGAATTCTGTCAGGAGCATGCATGGATCCTCTTGTCTTGTTAATGACTGCCAATCCAAGTCACCATCTCCCCTGACAAGTCGGTCAGCATTGCCAATAAGACTCAAGATGACATTATTTGACGTAATAGGACAAAGGATCTCAGAAACCTGGAATTGTCATATCCCCTTGTGGGACTTCATCTGCAATCAGCCAGGAATATCGGTTACGTACAAGTGCCATGGATGTGATTATTTAAATCTACGGCTCCCTTATTTGCCAAATTTCTAAGGTCAGTCCAGTACTTTACTCATAATATTTCTATTACTGGAAACTCATAATGTACGCAACATTCACATTTGACCTAAATAGCACCCCTTCTCTTATTGGCTTCAAAAATACTTTTGGCCAAATCTGGAACACTTACTTCTTCTCAACCTTCTTCAATGTTGGTTTAATGCTGGAAAGAAAATAAAAATATATAATACATGTAGTATAAATTAAACTTAACCACTCTTGACTGAGAAACACTACATGAAATGTTTTATTATATTTTTAATTGGTTTAATTTACCCTATTTACTATTAGGTGTTTGCTTACTTCTATGTTGACAGTTGACAACTGAATATAAAGCATCAAGAGAAATCAACATTAAAAACTCCCCAACAATTTGACGACTGAATATAAGGTAAGTTGGAAGTTTTCCTCTCCGCAGCTACAAATAGTGGGACAAAAGTGACCAACATTTGCAAAGTACATCATCCTTTAGGCCTATTTCAGATTAAACTTAACTTTGTTTGTGCCACTGCTACCAAATTTCCTAATTCTTCAGAGTTACGAGCTGTGTGTCAGCGCATATGAGCCTGAACGCAGAATGTGATAAACATCACACTAAACTGGCTGATCACCTATCATGATAACAAAGCAGTTGACCCATAGGACAGCTATCGCATAGAGGGGGCAGAGACTTCACCTCCTCAACGCAATCAATGATCACCAGCGCATGCCCAAAACTCTTGAAGAATTACAAAATTAAGTTTTGGCATTACAATTTAATTCTTTGCAATAATGTGAGCAGAGTGACATTACATATTTGGCAATTTTTGCACCATGTTGTCTGTAAACCACTGATAAGACTCTGTGAAGTACTTACAATCTTCCTTTGGCTTCACTTGCTTTGTACTGAAGTTCCTCAATCTGAAAGAAACAACACAATATGTTGAATTATTTTATGTGAAGTTCCAATGAAATAGGTGGGAGATTGCAGATTCCGTCATGTATGGGTGATGCTCATGGATGGACCAACATCGGAGTGATGGTACTTGATCCTTCCTTCTAGTTGATTGGTCACCAACAGAAGTGGATCGTATACGTGACTGAGAAAATGGAATGTGATTGTGATTCGGGGGCACGCCGCATCAAAGAATCCATGTGGATAAGAAAGAGAGCTCCTAACACCATGAATAGAGATGAGGGGGCCCATTTTCTCAGTCACGTATACGATCCACTTCTGTGTAAACGGGGTCATAGATGCAATACATACCTCCATGTCTTGTCTGCGTACCACCACCTCCAGATCAAAACTCTCAGCCTCAGCCTCCATCAGGTGATTGTGTAATTGATGACATAACTCTTCCAATGATTGGTGATCTAAGGAATCCATCTCAAGATCAGCAACATTATTGCTGACATATTTGGTCTTCTCTGTTGCTCTTTCTTCTGCTTCTTTCTTGACTTCCTCACTGGCCTTTTTTAGCATCATAGCCTATTTGGAGAAAATAATTGTGGTTTAATTTGCGTGTATCATTTGCAGGGAACAGCTTGGTGTGCTGCTTCATTGTTCCACTTAAAATAATGCTATCTCCTGTGATAGAAACACATCTTGGTCTCAAAACAACACTTATTTGCTAATTAATGCACATCACCATCTCCCGTGTAGACTGCTAACACGGTCAAAGTTATACAGGGGGGAATCAGAAAGTATGCCAACAATTTTTGGAATTTTTAGCCCAAATAGTGGGATTTTCACTGATTTCTTGTTCTGAGGGAGCAACCGGGGCTAGTGGGGCCAGTGGCATGTCCGGGGGGCTTTGGGTGCTGAAGCCCCCCGCACTTTGTTAAAAATCATGTTAAATAAGCCGGTTTTGGATGATTTTAGCCATTTAAGCCCCCCGCTTAACTCTGAAAGCCCCTCTGAGCCCCCAGCAGGAACAGATCCTGGACACGCCGAGGGGGGGGGGGTGAGATTTCAAGTTCCCAAATGCCCCCATGGCACACTAACTGCCCATCATATTCATTCTGTAGTCACAACTTGAATGGCATGCTACTAACCTTAATATTCATCCTCTTGCCAACTGATAGCTTGCTACCAAGGAGTCCAGGTTTCTTGCTATTGCCATTGGTCATATGTCCATTGGTTAGGCTGCTTTTTTCTGCTTCTTTGGCTTTCTGTTACAAATAACAAAATGAGGTATAGCACCAATCAATTATGGTTTACAAGGAAATTATCATTTGTGTCCCATTTGAAGATTTTTTTTCTTGTCTTCAAGTTCAATCATTTCAATTGTCTGAAATCTTTTCGAATAGGGTGTCCAAATGCAAACCACCCAAACCGGTGTGATATTCTACTCTACTATTTTTGTTACCGTGTTTGTTACCATGACCATCATCATCACCACCATCATCATCATTACTATTTTCATCACTACCATCACCATCAATGAAAGTGATTATCATCATTACCATCACCACCATTGTTGCCATCATCATCACCACCACTGTCACCATCATCATCATCATCTTTACCTCCAACATGACTGTCATCATAAGATTATTGAATTTATTGTCATCATCACACTTATTAGCCATCAGGCTTCCCGTTAGTGTGCGTCATTGCGCCCAGACGCGTATTTTACAAATTTGGACGCAAGTTCACATGGCTAATCAAGTATTTTGCATCCATGTCACATGCATGTGGACGCAGACAAAACTTCGAAATTTTATCATTAATTGATGATAAAAATATGAAATTTTAATTCTTTTATATTTTTAAGATAATAAAAGCCCCAAAATTTTGACCATCTGCTAAGAATTGAAGTAAATTCTGCAATATTTGTAAATGCAACGTCAGGAAATCGTGCTCTTTTTGCATGCTTTCCGAACGATCGCTGTTTGATGGCCTTAGTCCCGATCAGGGCCGGATTTACCATAGGGCCAGATGGGCCCGGGCCCCCAAAATTGCCCTGTGCAGTGTGCATCTTCCATATTAGTTAAAAAACACTGTTTTGGGCCAAAATAACCTACAAAAATCGCAAAAATGTTCGCGCTTCGGCGCACTGACATGTTATGTAGTCAAATTTAGCTTCAATTCGGGCTAAAATTGGCATTTTTTGCGCGCAAATGTCCTAGTAAAATTTAAAAACTTAGCCACATACCTTCCTCACAGTGCGTTTGGGGCCTCCAAATTTTGGCCTGGCCCAGGGCCCCCGAAAAGGTAAATCCGGCCCTGGTCCCGATTGATTTGTTTACAAGCAACTTGCTGGACTGAACACGTGCCGCTAACGTGCGGTTAATGTTTATTTAATTATTTATCACAACCTGACAATATTCAATTTTTAATATTTTAAGTTTATTTTCTCATAAATAATCTAGGTTTCCTTATACATAGTATTATTGTTACGATGAATAAAAGCAATTTTTAAAGACAAAATCCAAATGATAACCCTTTTTCGTATTATTTGTGGCAGCGCGTGTTTTAGCTTTGTAGCATCAACAACACGTTAATTTAAAAAAAGAAATGCGGAAGTAAAGTACGAACGAAAATTTGCTCAAGATTGACAGACTTTGCTCATGTGATTGCACCTGTTTTTGACCACGTTCGGACCAAAACTGACACAGAAATGAGAAAAATTATCATAGCGAATTGAGATGGAATATCACGGCAAAAATGCACTTTTATTTTTTTTTAACAATCAACATTTGATGAGGTGTACTAGACCCGGGGTACGTGTGTATCGTCATAATCGTGAATTTCAGATGGACGCACAAAAATCTGTCTGGACGCAAGTTTTTGCAACCTCGTCAGCAAACTTGCGTCATTACGGACGCACATTTTTAAAACCTTAACGGGAACCCTGTTAGCCATTCTTATTATCATCATATTTCATCATCATCTTCATCATCATCATCATCATCACCATCAATGTTATTGTCAATGATCATTTTCTGAACACAAGCATTGGATGAACCACTCAACTAAAAAGTAGCCCAGCTTTAATATAAATTTTATTCAGGTATTTCTCATTTCGAGTATATGTGAAGGATTTTGACTTCATGTATTCCCATTCCAAAGGCAGTCAACTATGAGAGTCAAATTTTAATTGAATGCATACTCTGATTACCAACCAGAAAGTATTACATTGAAGTTATTGGACACATATGTATTCAAAATGTTCTCTTAAATAAGTCAATTCCACGCTAGATATTTCATTAGCTGCATGTTTTCAGATAACGATCTTGACCTGATCCAGGAGTAGTATTTTTATGTAATCCATCCATAATCATTTGGATAGGTTTCCCTATGTCAGTAAACACCCTCAGGGCAAAGTGTGGTCTTCATTACATCCAATTAACGCACCAAGTGTAATCCGATAGAGGGCACTCTACTCATGTACACATTGTTGCTATAGCAACCAGACCACTCTCTTTATAAATACCACAAAGTAAGCATGGTCAATCTACAGATAGTTGCTACAGCGAAAGAAACTGGTTCCTGGCAAACATGTCACAAATAACCAAGGAGCATTTGATTGCAAATCTTTGACTAATATTTAGATATTTTGAATCTAAAAAGACATTTATTGAACTTATTATTTGCCAAGACATTGTATCCTTGTCTTTACTATTTGCTAACTTTTAATAGATGCTTTTATTTATAGGTGGGGCAATATTAGCATATACCTTATTAGTAATGGGTAATGTTCATCAAACAGATGTATAATAGGAAGATAAAATAATATAAACGAAATTGATGTAAACATTCTTATGATTCAGTTCAGATTTTGTATAGAAAACAAAAGACAAATAATCACTTTAATAGAACAAATTATTTTCAGCTCAACATAATTGTTGCTCTAATGTCTATCGTATGTAGGGCCTAGACATGCTGGTAGACATTGATGTACACCATGCATGTTTTCTAATTTTAAGCTTTTTACAGCTCCACTGGGACAATTCCATTAATATTTTCTCAAATATAAACAATTACAACATTGGACAAATATTATATTTTCACAGACAAAAATCAAATGGTTTGTACTAAGATTGCAGCACTTAAGCCTAGAAATAGCCAAGTATTTATCCACCTTGGTGATTTTGATACAGACATTTGTCTTGCTTTCCATCCCCATTTCCCCCCTCCCCAATATATTCAGAGGTGGCATACCAGACCCTGACGACTTAGTACCAAGTCTAAATAGAAACTATTACTTTATAAACTTACTGCTTCCAGAGCTTTTTGTTTACGGTCCCTCTCATCTTCCAGTTCTTTTTTCCTTCGGTCATCCTGTAACAAATAAAGCAAATAACCAAAAGAGCAATAATAAGTCACAGATGGATCATCCAACACAATTGAGATAAATGAGAAATAGCAGCAATAGCCGCAGATAGATCAATCGACGCAATAGAGGTTAAGCTGCATATCCTATCAACGACTGCTATACCTTATTTAGGACTTTCAAAAGAAGTACATGCATGTGCAACCATGACTGTTTCAAAATATCCCACCAAAGAATGGAAGGAACTCTGAGGTCGTGCATTGAATTGGTTTGAATGAGGAATACTACGGGAATCGGCGCCTTTTGTTAGAAGTCACACATGAGTAAAGTGGATAACCTCTATAGATAAATGGCAGTAAAAAGTTTTGATTTGATTTGCCCATGGAGGAAAGGAATATGTTCAAGAAGTGATATAATTACATGGTGGATTGCAAAAGACTTGACTTTAATAAAACTTTTGGCACAGGCTGTGTACGTGGTATATGGTATTTAATGTCTTTGGTGTTAAAAACACTAAATTCAGTTACATTTTAAAAATATTTGTAAACCACCGTCCAAAAGTGCAGTAGGGTGAATGCTCTTCCCTGTACTAACGATGCAACAGAAAATGGCTAACTCTGCTACAAGTTGCCAAATCTTCATCACATGACCAGTCTCTTTTTACATTTGTGTTCTAGGATGTTTTCATCATGGTCATCACTTACTTGTTCTTGTCGTTGTCTTTCTCTCTCAGCTCGTTTTAGTTTCTCTTCTTCAGCAGCTTCATCTCTGCGGTGCTTGTCTTCTTCTTGTTTCCTTTCTTGTAGTCTTCTTTCCTCCTCTTCTAGCCTAAGTCTCTCTTCTTCCTCTTCTTGTTGTCTTTCTTCTTCTTCTTGCAATCTTCTTTCTTCTTCCTCCTCTTCTTCTTGTAATCGTCTTTCTTCTTCTTCTTCCTCTTGTCGCAACCTTTCTTCCTCTTCTTCTTCTCGTAATCGTTCTTCCTCTTCTTCTAGTAGTCTTTCTTCTTCTAGTTGCCTCCTTTCTTCCTCCTGTAATGTTATAGTAGATAACAAATTAGAATTAAATATATAGTTTCAGTGTGAATATTTTAAGTAGAATAGTTAAAAACTGTTAAATTAATCCCAAGCACCTCACCTTCACCTGAGCATTAACCATGCTTAAAATTGTTTCATTCCACTATCACTCACATACAGTAGGCATGTAAACATAGAAGAGAAGGTATCATGAACTGTTCAACATACTCCATATAATCATTTTGTAACTGGGTCCTACTTGCTTGGTACTTGTTGTGAACAAGGAAAGTAGTAGGCTATGCATGTTTATAGCCCACTACAGATATATGAATTCTATTATTGGCTTCCTTGACTCAATTCCTATACACTGCAGTTTTTTAGTTAAAGGGCTAAAACTGGAAATATACAACTCCTGCCATCACACTTGCCTTAGTGTTTAAAAAAAAACCTGCACAGGACCCTCAGGACAATGGTGTTTAGATATTAAAACTCTTTTACCATTGACTTGTAAACACGTTTAACATATAAAAACCAATGCCAAATTCTAAGACTTCATGTGTTTAATACCTAAACACAAAACATCAAATCCCTAACCATATTTAGCATTTAAAACATGTTTAAAATTCCATTACGAAAAAGTTAGTGAAAAAAGTCAACTCTAAACACTGTTGTTTTGCAGTGTGAGTCTCATGGTGCCAACTTCTTAATTAGTGGTCTTTAGGGGTAGGCAAAAGAATAAATTGGATTTGGGGTCTTGGACTAAGAAGAAATAAGTCTTTTGAATACAGGTGTACTAAAAACATCCATATTTTGAGTTAGCCCATAATGAAGATCATAGTATCCTAGGATTTGTTCAGACTACTCAATAACTTTACAAAAAGTTTATAACAGTTTTGTGAAATTACCATCTAGGTAATTCTGATGAGCTGATATAGGCCATCAGCACAAAATGTGTGTTGGACCTCCTTCATCTGGTTTCAGTCATTCTGGAGGATTTTTGCCAAGATTATTTTACATATATACTGCAGATTCTCTCTTGGTTACTGCTCATAATATGCTATGCTTACCTGTCTTAGCCTCTCTTCCTCTTCTTGCTTTAATCTCTCCTCTTCTTCGCGTCTAAGTCTTTCTTCCTCTTCTTGCCTTTGTCTTTCCTCCTCTTCTTGTCTTTGTCTTTCTTCTTCTTCTCTTCTTAGTCTTTCTTCTTCTTCCTTCCTCTTGGCCTCTTCCTAGAAAAGTCACAATAAAATTTTAATCATTATCTATATTTTCTACATGAAATTATATTGATATTTCCAAGTCGAATCAAAGCACTAAAATTACACCCTTTCTACACCATTAAAATGATCTTTATACAGGAACTGTTGACATGTCCAATCATGTTGAAAATAGTCTTCTCTCCTTTTTCACCAGATGAAATAAAGCAGACAAGAAGGAGGATTCAGTGCAATATTTTTATAGGACCCTTACTTGGGATTTACATATTGTATATGCTGTATCCTTTTTGTTGACTCTGTGTCACCGCTTTCCAACCCAACCCTTGATTATGCTTATGAGCATACTAATTCCCAGAGGGGGCACTCATGTACATGTAACAGGCATGTACCTACCGGAAGTGGGGGCATAGCGGCATAAACTGTTGTTTAAAAAAAGGGGGTCATTGGGTATAACAAAAAAAAAGTGAGTTATTGAGTAAAAATTTGGAAAAAGGGTCATGGGGTAGTAATTGGAGCAAAATGCTACTTTTTGTTCAAATTGGCTAAAATAAGATAATTTTAAAGTTTTGGCATTATTTTAATTTTTTTTTATGGCATTTTGATTCAAAATTCAAGAAATGGTGATAAATGCAAGACAGGTAATTGACAGGTAATTGGGTAAACAAACCTAAAAAGGGAGGGGAGGGTCATCAGGTAGGGGGCCTAATGACAGTCACATACCCATTACCTCTGAGGTTGAGTGCCCCCTCCCCAGACTACTTACCTCTGCTTTACGTTTTGCTTCCACTTCTTCATTATTGTTCTCCTCTTTCAACCTTCTATTACGTCTTGAGATGTATGTGGAACTTGTGTCTGTTGTTGTCTCCTGAATTTGAATAAATATTAACAGTTTTCAAATTCTGTGCCTTACAATCTTATGCCTATGAAACATAAGAGTTTATGTATTAACAAATTGCAGATGTTACCATAATTACTATAATTAGTTTATTTAATTAAAATAAATGAAATAAAAGCTGGTCCCTTGTAACATAATGTTAATCAAATATTTTTTGGAACTTTTGTGAGCATTCACCATGGTCATCTCTGTGTTACCATGGTTATTCCCTTTGCTGTACTCTTCTATACATTGGTGCCCTTTTCAGGATGAGGTCACTCAATGGCCTAGCAATGACCCATGCTAAAACAGTTGGCTAACATGTCAGAATGAACCACTAATTGGGACTAAGTGAGAACAGAATGGTAACACTAAGGTTTCATGTCAGACCCAATTATACAACCAAAATACAGGCCATCAAAATACTACAAATACCACCTCCATGTAAATGCTCATTTCAATGTCTAATTTGCACCATTAGAATTATAAATTTGGTGGTTAATCCTTATTCTTGTTAATCTTGTAATTGTATATAAACTGTTTACTACTTTGGGACTAGCATCCCAATATCTTCCATTACTTATTTCTGACATGCATGTTTAGATTAGAGTTTATGATTACTAAAATAGTTACAATAAAAGTTAAAACAAAGATATTTCTTCTTTGATCATTGCAAAAGAAAAGGACCAATTATTAGGAATTTCCCAGCAGCAGGAATGATTTACACAGTTGCTTTGAGTGCAATTAATTCTCAGTAAATAACAGTTAAGTTCCATATCTGTTCCTTTCCAAGTGAAGTACAGTGCTGCACTTGATTGGGGAACATGCATTAGAAAAATAGATGACCCATAATTTGTGGGAATCCTAGTTTTAGGTTCTTATTTTTTTATTTCGGGTTATGATAATGGTTTGGGATGGTTTGGGATGGTTTTAAAGTCAAGATCAGGGCTATTAATTTTTTTAAACCTAAAACAAAGGATTGCCCAATTTAAACCAGTTCCAATCAATTTGTTTTTTATCTGCCCATCATGGCATCTTGACAGAAAAGTGTCGGGGAAATACAACTGAAGTTCAATACAAATCTCAATAAACAACACATTTTGTGTCAAATTTCTTTTGTAAACTTACCTCATTCTTTTCAGCTTCTGCCTTCTCCCTTTCTCGTCTTTCCCGCCTTTCTCGTCTTATTCTTTCTAAAGATGTTTCTTCTGCTGCTGGACCATTTGTTATACTTGACTCTTTAGGTGTTTCTGCAGAACTAAAAATACATGTCACAAGAAAACTTAATAGTCAGTACAATTTTTTACCTAATAATACTTTTCATTAATTACAGAATTAATACAATCTGCCTCTCTATACTCACAAACCACAAACACATGCTGGTAAGCTTTAAAAAATCCTTGAAAGCACCTGAATTCAAATTTCAGAATAACTATTCACCCTTTGCACCGATCCACCATCTTGCTTCCAAAACGAGGTTCTCCCTGCAAACGCATGCGCAAAAGTGCATTTTTATTTCTCAAGCTTTTGTGGCAACGCGCCAGAAGGCGTTTGCTTTTATGTTCCATTGTTCCTCTTTGTGGAGAAGAACCATGAACTTGGTTTTTTGAGTCATATGGCACAAAAAGTATTTTATATGTTACAATATATTATTGGAACAAGAATTTACAGGCGTAATATTTAAATGGTAATATTTTACTGAGTAAGGAGTCTATATAAAACACATTTATGCATTTGTACATGGAACATAATTTCACATAAAGTGCCAACCTACTGTAAGTATGGGTCTTGTCAATTGTGACACCATGTTTTCAAAATCAAAATAATATGCCAATTTTGGTCCTATCTTTCTTCCTGCCACTTAAAATGCATGGCAAATGACCTACTAATTGGCACTCAAGCCTATTGGATAACATTCCTTTATATCACGGATTTCACAAAAAATTGACTGATCTGTGGTAGATCACAAGGAAATCTCTTGTTTTGAACTGGTCTACTTGCTGGGGAGAGGGGCCCTCACTGAAAATGGGCGATGGAGGTGGAAGGCCCCTTTTTTTAATCCCCTTTTCTAACTCCCTCTCATTATCCTATTTTGACAGCCACCTATTAACCCATTAAAATGATGAACATATTTGAGGTCATCTCTCACTAAACAAACATGTTACTAAATTTTCATTTCCTCCACAAAATATCATATTTTCGAACAATTTTAGACCAATTTTTGATGATGATTGCATGGTAAATTTTGCACAATTTTACATTTCACCACCATTGTTATAACCATAAAATGTTCAAATTGCATTGAATAATCTGCTTTTCAAATGATGATGATACACTTCTCCATACTTCCCAAGTTGAGTACATCCAAAATGTCCATACTGGCACTGTTTGACTTATCTTGAATCACATTTATCAAAACTATCATATGTCAATGGCATTTGTCATTTCAAACAAAATTAAATAACCACACTGATCATAACAAATGCATTACAATGTTAACACCTATGCTCTAAAAGTGCTCACAAGATTTGTAGAATGTTATCAAGGTTACCCATCCAGAGTTAGACACAATAAAATAATAGCCAAAAGGTATTTGAATTTGATCTTTGGCCTACAAGATGAGGCCTTAATCAATGCGACATTGTGTTGTTGAATATGCTCATTCTTTTGTCTTAAACAAATGTGTGTGGTAGGCCTATGTGAACTTCAGAAGCCATTTTACGTTGAATAAAAACTTTGGATTTATGTTATCATCATGGGGGATATTCTAGTGCATAATGTTGAAAAAGAAATTGACAATTGGATACTGATTTTAAATTTGGAAAATTATTTCTTATGGCCAAATTCTTTGCATCCCTCAAAAATTATTTCTTAATGTAATGATGTAAATTCAGGCACATAACTTTGGGTGGCAGCCTGCCACCTCTGAAAAAAATATTTATGGTGAAATTGGTACAGAAAGAAAGACTGAAATCATCCTTTAAAGCCATAATGTGTGATTTGCATAAAGAATGGACTCCTGTTCAAATGTTACTTTTCACTGTTATTAAAGCATTTTGAATAAAGGTTTTAAGAACATTTTTGTGTTTGTGGGGTAGTAGGTAGTGTACAAATGATTTCTACCAACATTGCCAACTGGATAGCATTTAATATGTCTACATCCAAATGTCACCCTGCACCAATGTCTTGAAGACCATTCAGGTATTTAGCTTCCACAATTCATACCATATGTGTTAAAGGTGTAAGATACTTTTGTGACATTTGTTTTCTTCTTTGACGATGCAAAATGATTAGTTGATAACGATGATGATGACAATGATAATAATGATTATGAAAATGATGATGGTGATGAAGATGACGATGATGATGATGATTTTGAGTAAGAGGAAAATGGATTATAATATGACAATTTCAATCACAAGGAGGACAATTTCAATTACAAGGAGGAGGAGGAGGAAGGAAAGGACAAAATGTCACATTCACATGATTGCTAAGGAATGACAAAAATACTATATATCAACTAATTAATCCATTTTTTAAATTGATAAGCTTTCACTTCATCAATATTGTGAATTTGCACTTCCAAATAGAACTGCGGATTATGTTTACTTGTGTAACATTATCAATACCTCCTTTGCCCCATCAACAAAAAGGTCGCCTTTTACCTCCTTTGCCCCATGACAAAAAGGTTCCATTTTACCTCCTTTGCCCCAAAAAAGTCCATATAAATTAGATGAAAAATTAACAAAGGGAACACTTTTTCATGTTAAACAGTTCCAGATAGATGAATAAAGTCAAATTTTTTAAGGGGTTAAACTTGTTCACTTTTTGCATGTAATTGATTACTTTTGGGAAAAAGGTTCCACATTTAGGGAATCCGCACCCTGCCTAAAACAAATCCTGGCTACGTGTCTGCTCCTTTGATCATCTTTATACTTGAATAATAAAACTACTAATACTAATAGGGAAATACATAACAAACACACACATTTGTCGTTGACGTCTTCGTTCCTCACGCCGTTTCCTCATCTCTTCAATTTGTTGGTCGATGTCTTCAGTGTTGTTTTGGTTGGCCAATCTGTAGCATGCATATAAAACACACAGAAAACAAAACAACATGCACACACAAATTATACTTCAGACACACTTCAGTCCATGCAGGAATAAAGGGTTTTGGGTGGTAAAATTAATATGGGGTCTGGAGAAAATACCCCATAGCAAGGGTACGGAGAAAAAGCACCCTTGTATGGGTGGTCCACCTGTATTTGTTGGGTTTTTAATCTATGGATCATGCTGGAAATTATTCTTCATTGTAGGAGAATATGAGCACTATTTAATACTAAAAGACCAGTTCATTTCTTTTTTCACCCCACTCATGTGGTACCTGCCAGGGGGTGTCTGCACCCCTGATAAAGTAATGTATGGCACAAATCAAGCATTAATGGAACGAAAACACGCTTTTGATAATTTCCTATCTAGTTTTTATACATATATTTTTAAGGGCCATTTCCTTCCAAACAAATTTCACAAAAGGCCACATAAAATTAATATCTTAAAATAGTTTTTCTGGAGTTGTTGGTCCATAATGTTTTTTTTTCTTTTTCAATTTACAAGTGTAACTTTTGATTTTAAAGCTCCAGAAATTCAAGATGATAAAATATTAATTAAGCAGCATGAATCACTTGAAAGATGCTTTTGTAATAAAAAGTACCTCATTATTTCCAAGAATGCATCCTAGAAATCGCATAATCATACAGCTGCTAGCTGCCAATTTAGCATTGAAAAAACAGAAAAACTACTCCCTCCCTCATCACTTTTACAACACCTTCCGAACAAGAACCAACAAATTTATTTTATGTGGCCTTAAATTTGTTTTTCATCTGACTAAAGTTTTCTCTCATCATCCCTACACAAAAACCACAATCAAATGTCATCATAGTAATTAACATATATGGGCATTTTTACTGCTATGATTGGGTCTTTAACTGTTGAGTCAGAGTTTACTGATGTAGACACCAAACTATCATTACAAACATAACACTTCATCTTTTATCTATTTAGGTCTTATTAACATACCATTGCAGTTTGGCAGCAGTTGGTATGTTTGTGTGGTTTGAAGACAGCATGCATGGTGATGATGCTCTTTAGATGAACCCATTTTTAAACATTATTATGTTTTGATGGATCCAAGTTGTGATAATATTGGATCCAAAACATAATAATGATAAAATTGGATGCTTTACGCCCAATATTTATTGGTCTCGCTATGAGTTGTAAAATATTGAACTCGACTACGTCTCGTCCAATATTTTAAAACTCATAGCTCGACCAATAAATATGGGCTCAACCGATCCAATTTTATATCAAAATTGGGAAAATTTGATCATATTATATGGGTCTATGTTCCCGGGGTCTATGTTACTTTACTGGCATTGAAGTGGGTCTGATGTGCCAAAACAGAAAGTATCCAATGCTATAGAAACCAAATAAAAAGACTTGCTGCAACATTCATATTTCTTAAGTCTAGGAGGATGGTATAGGATATATCTGCATCCTTGGTCTGCATCTCCTTACACTTGCTTTATTAAACTTTGACCAGGGAAACTCTGAGTCACCAATTAAAGATCCATTTTCTTGTATACCATCAATTAATCCTCACATAACTATTAATAAAGCTCAACGTTTCCTTCTCTACAGCGATTTAGCCGCAGTTGTTGTATTAATTTCAAGCCCATCTCTGTATGGGGTACATGACCAATGGCTCTTAAATGACCTGTTAATGACATTGATACAACAACACTCAAATTCACGGTTCAGGTGCTATGATACTGCTATTGATGAAGTAATGCAAATGGTACCATAGCTCCAGACAATCAGTGAATATTCCTAAACCAAGTGCTAAACAGTATATTTGCAGTATCAAATAATGTTCCTCAAGTAGCATTATGTCATGAACTGACAGGAAGGAATAATTTTCCTTTTTTTAAACCAAAGATTTAAATTATCGTACTCCAATAATTGAGAATGAAAACCATGGTTTAAACCATGTTTTATAATGTTTTGTTACTGTTATTGTTTTGTTGATTTATATTGTTCTATATAACTTTGCTAAAGCAAATGTAATGAACAACGGGTTCCTTGCTACCAACGTCACAAGTTAGCTGCTGTAATGGTTAAAGCTTATAATGTAGAGACCAAAGTTTTCCATTTTACAGGTAAAGGAAACAGAATTTGGTGTTTTGGTGGAAAACCAGGTTATGTCATAACTTCTTGGAGAAGACTATGTCAGACTAATTAATGTAATTTTAAGCTTTGCTTTGCCTTAAGGGCTGGGGTATGAACGTTTGGACAGTATTTATTGTGGGACATTAGAGCACATCAGACATATCGAATTGCATTCTGAATACGAAGAATGGCCTTCTGATATCAAATAATTTTGATTTTTGAAATTCGCAATGTAATACACATTTAATATGGCAAATCATTAAAATTGATATTTTTGATATTTAACAGTACTCGAAGTAAACTTTATAAATCTGATGATTTCTACCTAAAGTGTATGTAGGTGGGATGAAAAGCCGACGATCAATTGAAAATTTTGACCTTTCGTATTGAAGATATGGATTTTTCCCAAAACACCAAAAAAATTAGGTCTTTTTGGGAAAAAATCCATATCTTCAATATGAAAGGTCAAAATTTTCAATTGATCGTCAACTTTTCCTCCTCAGCTACATACACTTTAAGACTATATCATTAAATTTATAAAATTTACTTGAGGACTGTTATATCTCAAAATGTGAAAAATATCAAATTTTAATAATTTGTTATAAAATTTGTATTATATCGTGAATTTCAAAAAATGAAAATTATTTGATATCAGAAAGACATTCTTTGTATTCAGAATGCAATTCGATAGGTCTGATGTGCTCAAAAAATGCTGTCGAAATGCTCAAAACACTCATTCCAGTTCCCTTAAGACACTCCAAGTTCATGCTAACAAGTTTATCTTTGTTGAGGGTTCAATTTTACTATTTAAAAATTGTTGGAAACAGGTATTGCAATTCACAAAACAGAATTTGCCTTTTAGAAAATGGAAAACTTTGGTCTCTATTATAATGTAGTTACAATCAGCGAAAAATAGTTGGCACACTTGCTCAAAACAATTAAAATGCATCTCATACCATGATAAGTGTGAAGGCGAGTGATACAGGTCTGTCAAGGATTTGAAGTTAAGCCAATGTTGGTGAGTCTATTACTTCCATGGTCTCATGGATCTGATGACAACTTGGTTTTGTCCAACATTGAATTGGAGGAATAGACAGTCGAAGTATGCCATAATTTGTCCATCACTATTAATGTTGTTACTTTGTGGTTTGTCTTTTACCCATCTGCCATTTTGGCATGATGTCTTCCTTGATTCTTTGTTAGGCTTCTGCGCTGTCATGCAGTCAATTGTTTGGTTATAGTTTTCACTACACAGCAAACTGCTCTTACAAGAACATGCCCAGTTTATAGCACAATACTTGGGGCAAGGGGCCTATGAGGATTGCCCACACTGCAAAGCCACTCCTATGCCGGGCTCTTTTCCAGGCCTGCTGTAAAAAGTGTTAGCAATTTAACACACAAATATAGTTTCAATATCTTAGAGATCTCATAATCTTCAAAGCAAACCTACCTTTCTGCTTCTCGTTTTTTCCTCCTTTCTTCTCTCCTTCTGGCTCTCTCCTCTGCTTCATAATCATCTGCCATGTTGAATCTTCAAAATATTAATTACCTACAAAGAAACAAGAGAAAAATTAATTACCTACAAAGGAATAAGAGAACAATTAAATATGAAGTGTTCAGATGCAACATGATACAAACCATTTTCCATAATCTAACAAAAAAACACCAATGTATATATTTGAAACTATCAAAAACAAAACACATTTTCTAATCATGTTTTTTCTGTTGATGAGTTATATCTGCTTATATCTCAAAATGAGAAAAATAAATATTGCTTTTTGAACCTATAAAACTATTTCTTAATGGTAGCACTCTTGTTTTCTTTTTTAAAAGTTTTGTAGTGTACTTTAGTGAATCCAGAATTTCTTTCTTTGAGCCATAATTGTTTCACATCTCTTTAACTTTGCCCTACTTTTATACATCACATGTTGCTATAGTAACTGCCTAACTAGAGTTAAAAGTACTTATCTATCACTCTATTTTATGGTCTATAAGTTTCTAATTGACCATTCACATTTTTGGAATGACCCCTAAATACTGACATTGGACTTGTGAACATATCCAGGGGACAATGTACTATGGGCACATAAATAATTACTGGCATATTTTGCTTTGTTGCTACTGAAAATATGACATTTCTACCCCATGCTGATGACAGTTTGAAAGACAAGTCTGCTATTTTAGGTCAAGTATGAAAATATCTGTAAGGGGATATTAATAAAAAATTGCAATGAGAGAAATTGGAAGATATTAAAATATCTTCCAATTGTTGTTGGTGATGGTTTATTGTACAGGGATGGTGTAAAATCTGTGAAGGGAGTGAATGGAGCCCGGGAATGGAGCACCCTTTGCTTCAAGTCAACTGTTCTGGAACAAATAAATGCAAAAACTATCCCCACTGCAATTGCTGGTTGAATTGAGCATGGGTCCCAGCCAGAATCCAAAATAACCCCTCCACCTAGGATCACAACCAAACAGTCAATAATTCTTTTACATAATGCAGAATATGTACAAAACATGTAAGCCTGCATATTAAAATGTGTTCTCTGGAGTCTGGAGGACTTTTCATAAATTGAAAAGTGGAGGTGTGATCCCAGCCAAACATGCAAGATCAAAATATAAACATACCATTAAGAAAATCTTACAGGCACTGTAAATAAAGCAGGATATGGCCATTTATTTATTTACCGTACTGCAAACATTGGATGTAGAATTGCTAATGATTCCTAAAGTGACAATAAGTGGTTTCTATCATTATATTATAAGGATGTTTTGACTGGTTAACAATTCAAAAATTTACTATTATTAGTCGCAAGGTAAGTAAACAAAATGCCACACATAACTACATGGCTTGCTGAATAGGCCGTCTCACATCATGTGGCCTACCAATAGCAGTAAACATTAATGTTTCTGTTTCCCTCGGACTGCACATATTTCACCTATGTGGAATTTGTATCTTTTAATCCCATTACAAAAATCTGATAAGTTCACAGTCTATTTACGCTGAAGTTTAAATACCAGATTTATAAAGAAGCTGCATCAGTCGTAACCTTTGCCCTTTTAAATGACTCACATGATAACATGATTTGATCAATGGAGTTTCATTTTCATTACATACTGTGATTTCAGGATTCAGATTTTAAGATTCTTGATTCACTTTATTGTGATAAACGACTCAATCTTGCTTGTTGTGCAAGGGTGTGCCCAGGAGGTGGCTGTGGCATTGGGGTTTCAAACAGGTTTTTTTTCAAATAGCTTCAAATTATCATAATCAGCCTATTTTTGGCAAATTTCGGCGTAGGCCATCGGAACAGTTAGGTACCTGATGTGTGCTAACATACCTTTCAATTACTCAACAAATCCACATATGGGCAAAAAGGCATCCGTTCACTAGTCATATATTATGTAATAATTAGTTCATAAATTTTTCAATATGAGTTTTGGGCCATAAAAATATGTGAGGGCCCTATAGATTTTCAGACTCAAAGGCCTATTCGGTGATTTGGATCATAAAAATAATCAAAATTCAGGTTTTGGCACCTTTGTTTATAGTGTCATAGATGTGCTAACATAGCCTGTTAGCTTTGTATTAAAGACAAAGTAAGACATTTTACATGAATCTGTAATTTCATGTATTTGAATGGGGCTTCAACTTTGTTAATACTGCTCACTCTCTGCTATATTCCTTGCTTTTTGACAAATGTTTCATTTCAAAAATTCCTAATAAGAATTTTAATTCCCAATTTGGACAATTGATATACAATTCTCTCTTTTTTTTCACTTCCACTGGGATGGGTGAATGGCTCTTGAAGATTTTGGCTTATAGGCTAATGAAAGTCAATTTTGAGTGTCCCCCACCCTCACTTCATTTTCTCACCTTCACTTGAATTCATTATTGTGATTTTCCAAAAATAACAATAAAAACTGGTTATATTTCAAAAAACCAAAAACAGCAATGAATAGGCATGCAATATCCATGCATTTTTAGTGGAAAAATCAAATCATCCATTTTGCTACCAAACTTGCTGCCTCTTTTAGTATACTTTTAAGGGGGAACTACACCCCTGGCCAATTTTGTGCCTATTTTTGCATTTTTCTCAAAAATTATGGCGCATAGGTGACAATTAAGATATGCATGTTGTAGGGGCAAGGACTACAACTATTGCTCTGAAAATTCAGCAACTCAAGGCAAGTAGTTATTGATTTATTGATCAAATACTGGTTTTCCCTCATTTTTGACTGCAACTCCACAACTGCTGTCTGTGCCGAAATAAAATTTCCAGTGCAGTAGTTGTAGTCCTTGCCCCTATGCGCTATACTTTTTGAGAAAAATGCAAAAATAGGCACAAAATTGGACAGGGGTGTAGTACCGCCTTAAATCTCACTTGGGCTAATCATCCATCTTGGAGTGAGTGAGCGGTATACATGGTATATCAACTTGCACGTTTTACAGTTGTGTCACAAAAATAATGAGCAATGAAAAGTTACCTCACTTGATTTAAGAAATTATGTGATGGGAAACTCAAGAGTGAATGTCAGTAGCCTTATTTCTAACCGCACTATCATCCCTCTACACTACACATTGAATGTAACACAACTTGTATCCCTCTATACAAGCCAAGTACTTACATAAAGTCTTATTTACTTTCACTTTTTCAATGACATGCAAGTGAATGACTGAATCAACACTATGACTTTTGTGTTCTTTGCATATGCAAGTAGGGATAATACCATGTGTAAGTTTGAGTAAAAACAAGAGAGTCAAAAGAATGATTGGGTCTGTATTAGACAAGTCAATATGTATTTTATGGCACTATATGTGACTGATAACAAGGACTTAACCAACATTGAATCCTCAGCGAGGTATCTGTGGACCAATGTGGACTTTCCTGTTTCTTCTCTTTAGTGCTAAGGATAAAGTTGGAAGGGGGACACTGACACGTAAAGGTGGCACAAGACTGTGCGGTGGTCAAAGGTACCTTTTCACACCATCCAGCCCCCTCCAGCAATTCTGAAGACCCTCAGTTGGTAGGTGATCATGCTATAGTTCCTTAGCTCCAATTGAGTAAAACTCTCAAAATTCTAGCTCTGTAGCCAAAATGTTGGTTGTTATAATTTGACCAAATTCAATTCACTATACCCAAAACATGCCCAAATTTCAGTTCAGAAGTCTCTTGATCCCAAAGTTTGGCGCAAAAATGAAAATGGACCAAAATGAAAGTTGAGTACCCCCCCCTCCCCCGAAGGGCTTGTGAGCTTTAAACTCAGAAACTAAGCATATTTTTCATGTTTTGGGCTTTTGGCATACGGTAACCCTAAATGCTACACCAATTACTTCTTTCTTGCTCCTGGGTGCTCTTGGAGTATCACTATTATCAGATAGGCAAGTTACCTCACCCCATGTTTTGGCATAAGCCTGTGCACTGTGCAGCTCCAGCCTAAAGTTACCCCATGAACACGCCAATGAATAAATGTTACTACTCATCATGCTATGCCTTGCTCCTTTACTTGAGAGCTCTTGGCATCACTTATCAGTTTGCAAGTTTGTTACCTCCTCATCTGATGGCATCATCATCATCACCTACATGTATGACATATGGTCATTAAGGGCTGGGGTATGAGCGTTTGGACAGTATTTATTTTGGGACATTAGAGCACATCAGACATATCAATTGCATTCTGAATACGAAGAATGTCATTCTGATATCAAATAATTTTGATTTTTGAAATTAGCAATTTAATACACATTTTATGGCAAATCATTAAAAATTGATATTTTGATATTTAACAGTACTTGAAGTAAACTTTATAAATCTGATGATTTATACTTAAAGTGTATGTAGGTGGGATGAAAAGCCGACGATCAATTGAAAATTTTGACCTTTCATTATTGAAGATATGGATTTTTTTCCCAAAACACCAAAAAAATTAGGTCTTTTGGGAAAAAATCCATATCTTCAATATGAAAGGTCAAAATTTTCAATTGACGTCGGCTTTTCCTTTTCCCTGCTACATACACTTTAAGAATATATCATTAGATTTATATAATTACCGAGGACTGTTATATATCAAAAATTTGAAAAATATCAATTTTTATAATTTGTCATAAAATTTGTATTATATTGTGATTTTAAAAAATGAAAATTATTTGATATCAGAAAGACATGCCAGTATTCAGAATGCAATTCGATAGGTCTGAGGTGCTCTCATGTCCCTACAAAAAATACTGTCGAAGCATAATAAACGCTCATTTTGGATCCCTTAAGGAGGGTATACGATGTATTGTTGGTCAAAGCAGCCAAGAAATGGATTTTCATTATCTTAATCAATTACTAAAAAATAACACTTTGATGTTTTGCAATAGTTCATTCTACAAATCATACACTTCTAGTGCCCGTTTCTATTCATCGTTATGTATTCTTCTCCGTGTATTATTTTCATGAACTACCCTTCACAGCCCAAATTATATAAACCTGCACGCTAAACAATGCATTATCTAAAACCTGCACGCTAAACAATAGATTCTAGATAATACGCACGCTCAAATACTAGAAATACTACTTTCACATAACCATATAGGGCCTAGTAGAGTTAGGTGGCGCTTTCGACACAGAGGTCACATAACTATAAAATTGTCTGTTCGATATATATACCATCAAAAAAATACGAATATACATTCTGTGGTGTTAAAATGGTATAGTTACAAGCGGTGTTCTATAATAGGGTACAATTACCGAATAGGGTGCAACTTCGCTAGACTTGAGTCCAGTCCTTGTTTACGGAGTTTAGGGTTAGGGTTTAGGGTTGGGGTAGGGCAGTCTTGTAATAAGACTAGTAGAGTTGCACCCTATTGGGCAATCGCTCGTGCAAAGATCATTGTCATAAATTATGATTAATGACCTCAAATAAATCTGTCATCAAATGAGAATAATCGAGCTTCTATTAATTAAAAAGGGCCAAAACAGGTGGATCATAATTATACAAGATGACACCATTGCAAAATGTTCAGCATTTTACAAATGAAATACATGTAGGCCTATATCTAAAATAACATAGCGGGCCGGAAACACACACTAGCGCATAATATCATGATCATGCTTTATAATACCATAGGCCTTCAAACACATGTGTTTGAAGGCCTATGATAATACTGAACAAATTGTTAAATCCCAATGTCGTGTGTTTTAATATAAGTAGATTTTAAAGTTCAAATTATAGAGCTATAAAGTCCAGTTGATATTCACCGTAGTACTAGTCGGACATCTAAATCGATCGTTTCCAGGTGAATCAGTGCTCTAAATGATCACAACATAAAGTCAATTGGTTACAAACCATGCGTGAATAAGTTACTAAAGTATGACGTATGGCATAATCGATACCATTGATAGCTAACTTGATTGGATTGATTTTCTTTACCAGTTAAATGCTACGTAGCTGGTCAATGTCCTAACGGTGTTTTTAAAATGTAAGATATTTTCCTAATATTAAAACTAATATAATGAATGCAGCAATTAATATTGCCTATTGTTTTAATAGGCCTACACTCAAAGTGTATGACGGATAATGTACTCGTGCAAATGCATTCGTCAAGATAATTGCACTTGCCATGGAGTTATTGCATTAGCTCTTGAGCCTATCGGCTCTCGAGCTAAATGCAATAACTCCACGGCGCGTGCTTGATTATCTTGACGAATGCATTGCACTCAGTTCATTATCCTTATCATATACTTTGAAAACTTGCTTGATTTATTGTTGCTAATGAGTTATGTATGTTTTACAAAAGTGTTGTTGTTTCAGCCCTTTCGAACCACAGAACCTTCAAAACTATATCTGTGATATTTGAATTCTTCTACACACTACACTTGCTATGAAATGATTAATGCAATTTTTGCCAAAGCTTATCACAAGATGCTGTGAACTACCAAATTGCGACAGTTGCTAACCTTAATTACCAATCTATACACAAAACCACACAATTAGAGGGGTGACCAAATGACCTTATATGTTGATTGTATGCCTTATGGCATCACCACATTGACTAATAAGGCAAAAACATGCCTGAGGAAACGCAAACAGAATACTCATTGATCATGGATTCCAATCCAGTGCCAGAATATGCGCATAATGAGACCCCAGAAATTGACCACATTCTCCACATTTTGGTGGTTTGTAATTCAATCTACACTCTCCAAGTGCATGGTCAGCAGGGATGGAGTGCATGAACCCATATGCACAAAGTACTTAAACAACTGTACTTTTGTTTGTGTTGACATTTGTTTTTGTTGTTGTTGTTGTTGACTTCGGTATTTTGTTAGCTTGTTTGAATAATTAGCCCTATTGTTTGCTCTTATGAGGCAATGATTCTACAGAGCAGTATTACTCATAGTAGCAATAAGCCAAAACAGGGTCATCCGCATAGGTTTGAAAATCCACAGACCCTTTCTTATTTTATGGGTCCAAACTCAAAATATGTTAAATTGACACAGCAGGAGTAAAAATACATGCACATCAACAGAAGAGTACCACTCCCAATTACTTTTTTTTCAGCCCCTTTGTGATGGAGAGCTGCAATTTTATATTGTTGTATATAGCACTAAAAGACCTAAAGACTGTTTGTTATGGATGTAGCTGTTTCAATGTGTTTGTTTCTGCAGGTTTCGGCTGGCGATTATAAAAAGGAGATGATGGATGTTAGAAACTGAACTGCATAAACACCAGATTTTCGATTTTATTATCATTTTAAAAAACAAAATACCTATCGGGAGTTTCGGGACTTTTACTAAAATGTGAATTTCTTTGAAAATTAACCATGTTTGCAAAAATTGTGAATACTGACAAACTTCCTATCTAAAAATAAAATACATTGTGTGCTCTATAGTGGTGATATTGGCTGTCATGACAACCAGGTCAAGTTTGCTTCAATTCACTGACCCATTTGGCTAGCCTAGAGATAAATGTTTGTTTCACATTTGCCCCATAGTGGTGGAAATAATCACAGAAATGATGCAGTAATATGCCTTTATTATATATTATACACATTCAAAACTAGATACAAAACTAGTTTATAAATTATATGAACAAATACTCAAATCTATACTATGACACAATAATCCACAAAGTCTATTTACTAAGATGATGCCTGTATGTCATGGTATTCAAAGTGCAGGTTAAAAACCTAATCTATCGCCACTCCCTCAGCAACATACACATGACAAGCACTCCTATAGATTGTAGAATTTAAAAGCATTTTAAAAGTAATATGAGATTTATGTATACAATGAGTATTTACTTATGCTCTTGTAGCTTTGACGTCTCAAAATGAAGTGTTAAGCATGTTGACTGTATTGGTCCTTCAGTTCAGAGCATTCAAGGCCTAGCATCTTACCAACATTTAGCCCGGGATTCAGCCCTTTAATATATCCAAGTTTGGAGTAACTAAAATTAGGATCGACAGATAAATTATTTTCACGTATTTCCTTACCTTTATTTCATGCAGTATATTTCATCCGTAAATCTTAGCGTTTTACTGATGCCAAAGTTATCTCGTAGGTTATTTATTGTCTACCATTCATCACACAACATTTGTATGGCTTCCTGGTGTCTTGTTCGGGTTACTCGAGATCGCCGTGGTATCGCAGCAATCACGACGCCCAATTGGCTCAACGAGTTCCTTGGCGATTGCGATTGACTTTGCTGTTACTTTTATCGCTGTTACTCCCTCTGCACAAATATCCAGGCAGGAAGTTGTGGTTTTCGCTAGCGTGACTTCAGGGGCTTTAGACTTTGTTGAAATAAAAAAAACTTTTTTTTTGGTCGTGCTCGTCCGCTGCGGTCCGCGTCCAGTCTCATTGGAACAAAGTCCCAGTTTAAAACTTTCATTCCCCACGCATTTATGATGTGTACTCAGCAAACACAAAAATGTTTTTAAAACGTTTTAAAAACATGTTATACTTTGGGTTTTGGTTCAAATAAAAACGTTTTAATAACATGTCGGGTTATATAAAGGTCATTGAAACGATTTAAAACGTTTTGTATGAAAACACACTATAACCAGTCCATAAATGTTTTCAATGATTTCGAAAACGTTTTGCGTTTGCTGAGATATACTGTAAAATCACGTAGTTTTTTTCGTCACTTACAATGATCAATATATGAGGGCTTATCTACCAGAAGAATAAACCCAAAAAAAAGGCCTCCTCCTTTTTCAGGTATTATTTTATATGCTAAATACAGGGCATAACATGAGTATTTACACCTATTTTTCGATTTAAAAAAATAAAAGCCCTTCATGCGCCTTTGTTTTGAAAACCCGGACGAGAAACATGTTTTTATTTTCACTCGGCCTAATATAAATGCGATTACGGCTTCCTTGATCTTCTAAAAGATCATTGATCAATATTAGGAAGTAGGCCTACAGGTCAGTTTTTTAGTTAAGGGGGTACAACACCCCTGGTCAATTTTTGCCTATTTTTGCATTTTTCTCAAAAATTATAGCACATTGGTGACAAGTAAGATATGTAGGCCTATATTATAGGGGCAAGGACTCCAACTACTGTACTGAAAATTCAGCACCTCAAAGTTAGTAGTTATTGATTTATTGATCAAATATTGGTTTTCCCTCATTTTTGACTGTAACTCCACAACTGTTGTCTGTGCTGAAATAAAATTTCCAGTGCAGTAGTTGTAGTCCTTGCCCCTATAATATACATATCTTACTTGTCCCCAATGCGCTAAAATTTTAAAGAAAAATGCAAAAATAGGCACAAATTTGGGTTCTGCCATCCCACTCGCCTTCAATATATTTATATTCTTATTAATTCTTACGGGTGTGTTTAGAAATTGGGGACAGGTTAGTGTTTAGAAATTTAAATGTTAAGCATTTAAACACTATTGCAGTGCACATTTTTATTCAGGCAATGCTCAATATGTATTCAATTTATTAAAATGAACAACAAAAGTATAACCATAAGGGTCTTGACACCCATTTAGTCCGAAATGTAGTCAATAAATATGATAAAATAGCATAAATTAGCCATTTAGCATGTTTAGGGGCTAAGCCTGTGATACCAGAAACGCAATTCGATTTTAAATGTTGTAGGGGGTTATTTTAAGTCAATTGGAATGCATTAACTTGTGCTTATTTGGGGTGTGTGTGTGTGTGTGTGGGGGGGGGTGAGAGGAACAATAAAATAGTAATTCAGTATGGTATAAATCACCATATTATTTACTCTGTTCAGCGATTCTTCCCGTTTGAGTGATCGCTTCCATTTACTCAGCTACAGCTTACACTCCCGCTAATAATAATAATAATAATAATAATAATAATAATAATAATAATAATAATAATAATAATAATAATAATAATAATAATAATATTTAATAATAATAATAATAAGGTATTCATTTCAAGCCGTCACAGTAGAACATTTCTTGCCTTCTTTTGTTGCTTTTAATGTCATAGAATGTGAAATCAAGTTAAACAGGTATATTCTTGACAAATTTGTTTATTTTTATTCATGTATCTCCGAGCAGTATCTTCAGAGAAAAAGAAACAATTTATGCCTACACACATTATAAAGCATAATAAACTTACTTGAAGTAAGTTTATTCGAATTAAGTGTTCGAATTAATGCGGGTCCTCGGGCCAAAAATCCGAGAAAAATCATTGCGGGCCTGTCGGTATAAGCTATCCTGCGGGCCTGCAGTGCCCGTACAATTGCGTCACCAAAGGTGGCAAGATAACTCGATGCTGACACGGCATTTGCAATTTTACAATGATTACCTGTTGTTGATTTGCGAATGGTGTTAACTAACCTTTTACAATAATGAATACCTGAGTGGAAGAAGGGCCCAACTCCATCAAAATTGTTTTTGAGATATTAAGAAAAAACTTAATATTTGGAAAAGTTTTATAGACAGAATGTTTTCATCTTCAGGGGACTTTTAATACATGAACATACAATATTACATACATTCGAAATTATATAAGATGTTTCCATGGCAACGGTACAGGTCTTAATACGAGCTGGAGTTGGGCCCTTCTTCATACTGCAAGTGCCATTTCCGTAAGCAGATGTGTTATAAATAGCTACAGAAATTAGGTAATTATCCATTAATTGCACAAGTAGAAGCATGTAATATGTTAGCAAGAAAGTTTATTGTAGTGAAAAGCAGATTTCATGGATGAACAAAATTTCTCTTTAATCCAATATGTTGTGGAAGAAGGGCCCAACTCCATGGAGTTGGGCCTTTCTTCCATGAAAACCATGATTAAGTGCACGTGGAAGACTATTTAGAGAGTGAATTTTGGCTCATCTTTCACACACAAGGAAGAACAGTCTGCTGGCAATAAAATGCTGGGTCTAACTCATTTTTGTAAAAAATTGGAGTTGGGCCCTTCTTCCACTCAGGTATTCAATTGAGTTCGGACCGTGGATATTGACGAGGGCCCGTCAATTTTTAATCCATGGGTCTGAATAGCCCTTGACGATCTTGGCTTATTTCGAACACTCGTGATAAAATTAATTAATTTATATTTAAAGAGTATTGACAGCTTTTACATTACTTAACCATATTTTCCGTTATCAATTTTATATAACATTTATACAAATTATGCACTTTTTTTCAAAAACAAATAATCGGCTGCACATTGTACTCGTTAAACATGTCGTCAAAAAATCGACATCTATCCAGTGGATTCCACTCATTCACAAGCAAGGCCGGATTTACCATGTTTAACATTGGGCCAGATGGGCTCAGGCCCAGGTTCCCCAAAATGTGGGACCCCCAAAATTACCTGTGCATCTTCCTTTTTAGACCTAAAATACCAAGTTTGGGGTCAAAATAGGGTAAAATTACACAATTTTGCAAAGCGCGCACTGGCCCTTATAAGCAAAATTCACCTTCATTTGGGGCTAAAACAGACTGATTTTTTTACCGCGCTTCACCCGCAATATCATAGTAAAATCGAAAAAAGTTTGGGGCCTCCAAATTTTTGCCGTTCTCAGGGCCCCTAAAAAGGTAAATCCGGCCCCGGAATCCGGCCCTGTTCACAGTTTTCCCCAACCATTCTACCCATATCTATCCGTCCATCCACCCTCCCACCCACTCTTTTCCATTCATTCACCATCCACCCCGTTATTCTTCAACCATAAATTGTTTTCGACAATCAGCCCTTAAGTTCATTAATTATAATGCAAAAGTTTGGCCCTTATTTTAATAAGGTAGACCTATATAAAGGGCACTGGCATATGGTTTTTCTGCTATAGGCCTATGTAAAAGAGTGAAAAACTCACTCCCCAAAAGAGTGATTCACTTATAAGACCACTCAAAAAAGAGTGAAATGTGTTTTTAACTTTAAAACCACTCAAAATAGAGTGAAAAACTCTAAAGAGTGAATTTCAACTCGTTCAAGGAGTTAAATGAAGGACAACACATTTTTCGAGTTGTCCTTCATTTAACTCCTTGAAAGAGTTAAAATTCACTCTTGTGGTTTTCACTCTATTTTGAGTGGTTTTAAAGTTAAAAAACACATTTCACTCTTTTTTGAGTGGTCTTATAGGTGAATCACTCTTTTGGGGAGTGAGTTTTCACTCTTTTACATTTAGAGAGTACTACGTGTAGCATTTTATCACACACATTACTTAATTTATAAAATATAAAATCTTACATGATTTGTAAACGGGTTTGTAAAACACACCATGGAAATAGGAGTGAATGCGGATTTATACACGTAACAATCAATAAGAACCAAAGTAAAAAAATTGTCTCAGGAGATATCGCGCAAAGCTCATAAAATTCAAATTTCGGCCCATAGTTTTTTTTTCCCGTTTTGATGATTTTTTTTCTTTTCTTTTTTTCTTTTACCAGTTTTACATTCAGAAAAAAAAATAAGAAAATTCGGCCGCTTAAAAAAAAGTGGCCCAAAATACAATAAAAAAATGCATACCCGCCCACTAGGCACCGCTTCGAGTAACTATCATACCAACTCCTCACTTGTAGAGTAGACTTTCCTTGCTCTGAACTTCCTCGCAAAAATAACCTTACAACGTGAACGCTGGAGGCAGTATTACAATTTAGCTAAACCAGAAAGAAAAAGGTGCAAACCGCGCAGCGATTTTCCCATTTTCTTCTGAGAGAATTTTTTCTTCTTGGCCTAATAATTTAAAAACAGTATAGTCTTGATGTCAATGTCGACTCTGGTAAAATATCAGCCGAGAGAATAGACCTCAGCTTAGATCATTTTCTTTCATTACCTAGCTATTATCATTTTATCAAACACACTTTATAGCGATTAACAAAACATGAGCGAATAAAACACAAGGTTGCATGGAGAACAATTTGGGGACAAATCTCTTAACTTATCTTCTCTTTTAACCATGCAATTTTGATATTCAGATAACGCTCGCCGTGCTGGGAGCCTCCGACCGAGCCCCTTGAGCCTTCTTTTCTTGATTTTGTTGCTCCATGTTGTTTCCTTAGTTTGCTCACACAGGTCCTGATTTGTCATTTTTTCTGACCATTTTATGTCTAGTAATTTTCTCAGTAGTGATCTTTGGAATCAGTTAATCTTCCAAAAACTCACTGTTGTAGAGAAAATTGCTTACGACGTAGATGATGAACACCCTCAGTTTCTTCTTGAGTGACTTTCTTGTTCTTGTGATGATTCAATTTGTTGTACGCTGCAAATGCTAAACCTGGTGATGTCCGACTCAGTATCTAGGAGGGTGCCGAGGTATTTACATTTCCTTCATTCTTCATATCCATATATTTTGATTTTATATTCTTCTGTTTTTCTTTTATTAACGTGCAGGTTGAACTGTTTCAGCTGGCTTGGGATGCTTACTTTGATGTTTTCAATTTTGTGTTCAGCATTTGATACGCATGTGGCTGATATATTGTTGATTGATGTCAAGATGTCTTGTTTCCTGGCATATCCTTGGTCTTTGAGGTGTTTTGGCAAAAGGTTTGCATAGGTGTATATTAGACATCATTTATAATAATAATACTAAAATGAATTACCTTATAGAATCTTATAGTATAAGGCGACGAAAAAAACATGTTCTATGGGCGGGCGGGACCTTTCGAAAGTAGGGTCTATCAGACGGGCGTTCTTTTTTTCTGCTCAAAAAATCACCAAAATCTGTAAATAAATTGCAATTTTTGTTACATGCATATAGCGATTCCCGTCAAACTCAATCCACTTTTGGCAAAAAACAACAGATTTTACATGCACACAGCAATTTTTTTTAAATGCCAGAACGGACAATCTGGGTCGGTTGTGCCCGTAGAACAGGGTTTTTTCCGTCGCCTAATAGAGAAAGTTTTCCTTCCTGACTTGCAAACAGATTATATCTGAACATGAATTACAACGATTTCATGTTCAAATCACACACATTTCTAAAAACGTTTTCATGAAACACATGTATAGTGAACTCAAGTGAGAAAAACCTCATGTGGCATTTTCATTTTCGTGGACAAACTTGATTTGGACTAATTTTTATCAAATTCATATCTTACTTACTGAACAATTCTAATTTTGGTTCTACCAGTTTATTGATCGCGAAAGCCCGAGTAAAAATATCGGTAAGCTAACAATCTGAGGGAGTACGGTGAGTACTGAAAAGATCAGATGTGAAAATCTATCAATTGTGCACAAATTAATACAAATGTACCTGAGTTTTATGCTAAATATAATAGGCTAATAGCCAGAGTTATAATGGCAAGTGAACTACGGAAAAGTCTTGGTGAAAACCAATTTACCTCTTGATTTTCTAAAACATGGGAAAACAAGTTCCCCAATTTCTAAAGATATAATAATAATAATAATAATAATAATAATAATAATAATAATAATAATAATAATAATAATAATAATAATAATAAATAAATAAATAATAAAGAACAATAAAGAACACCTTTTCTGAGTGCTTGTTGCAGAGATTTCAAACACGCTACAGATTTTTAGGAACAATGTGAATAGGGCCTATATTCCAGGTTATATGAGTACATTGAAGTACAGCATCAATATATTGCAAGTTTTACATACAAACACATATTATAAATATTTAAAAGTATACCGTAAAAACTCGATAGTTAGCATAATGTGCTTACTATCGAGCGCTTTGAAAACATGCAAATATGAAGAGCCCAATCCACAAAAGTGTAAAGGGTTTTGAGCAAAATCATCGATACACATATTATATATATACGAACAAGTAAACCTGCTAATTTGTGTCTCAACCCCATTAGCTCAGTTGGTAAAGCGCCGGACTTATACATAATGCTAACTATCGAGTTTTTACGGATATGCCAAATGAAGAAGGTAAAAACATCTCGTCTTTTATCGCCATCTTGTAAAATCCGGGATGCAAATAAATTGGGCGCAGTCTCAGGCACAATAGATCCCAAAAATATTTCGATGAGACTATTGGATTTTGTCAACTTATTAAAAGACAAACAATAAGCTAGCAGTCTATATATTCATCTTCCCAATCACACATTCAGATGATTCTCGTGCCCATAATACAACATTACAATCATTTGAGGCGCTAACTTTTGCATGATTTTACAAACACTCAGCATAAGAAGCCCACGAAAATAACACGGAAGTTTGCAACTCTGTCTGATAAGTAAAAATGTGAAATCAAAATAATGATGATTTGCA
Organism: Amphiura filiformis; assembly: GCF_039555335.1. Taxonomy (NCBI): domain Eukaryota; kingdom Metazoa; phylum Echinodermata; class Ophiuroidea; order Amphilepidida; family Amphiuridae; genus Amphiura; species Amphiura filiformis. The sequence continues at coordinate 72,222,024 of NC_092633.1, forward strand.
GATCTTCAACAACCAGTTGGCTACAATCTGTAATGCCGGACTGGTATAAGGTATCCTCATGAAACCTGTAAAATGATTAAAGAAATAAATTATATTTTAAATAAATTATATTTTAATTATATAAAGGCACACTGGCTGTTCAATACGATTAATAGTTTTCGACCTTTCTCTCAATACAAATAACTACGATAAAACTTAACGGTCAATTGTGAGGTGAGAGTTATAGAATGGACAAATCCCTGTAAGGGACCGTTCATAAATACTTTGGTGGGGGGACTGGGCAAAGTGTGTGGGGGACACAAAAAGTTTTGAGTTGCACAAAGGGGGGGAACCAAAAAGTTTTGGTTACTAAAGGAGGGGGTTCAAAAAAGTTTTAAACAAGAAAATACCAAAAGAACAAGAGCATACAAATTTTTTGCGCGCTACGCGCGCATATATACCAATTAAGCATCTTTTTACCCCGATTATGGCCAAAAATAGTGTAAAATACATTTTTTGCTCATTACCGATATCCCATAAAAGCCTTTTTGGAATATCAAAGACTTTACATGTATTCTACAGTCGCTACAAAAAAAGGGTATATGTATGTGTCCCACTGATAATACTGGGTCAAAATGATGCAACCATTTTTTTTTTGTCTTTGCCACGAAATTTATATTTTGCCCCCCTGACCAAGAAAGCTGGCTACGCCCCCTGATAAACAAGTCTTACGTATTAAAAATCTTGAGTATGTGCCCGGATGTTGCTCTCAATTTTCAGTGGCATAAAGACGGGGTGGGGCAGGTGCCCTGGGAGCCACTCTTAGGGGGCGCTGAATTGGCCAATTTAGCATCGATTCTGCGCACCTCTAAGCGATGAAAGTCAAAATTTTCGCGCGCGCATTTCAGGGCAAAGTCATTTGAAAGATCAATTTAAGACCGATATTCAACTTTATTATAAATTATATGCTCCGTGCGCAATAATTATTTCAAAAATCGGGATCGACACCTATCCTTAGCCCTGTGCGCCACAAGCCCTAGCTCCCGGCCCTAGCTACGCCATTGTCAATTTCCTTTCTTGTGTAACTTTTATTTATTTAATTATTGGTTATAAAAATTAGAATGCATAAATTGAAATTAAACTTCATACAAGTCACAGCATGTGAAAAACACCTTCAATTTTCATGTTTTTAGGAAACAAGCTATTATAAATAAATGTGTGAACAAACTTGTAGGCCTATAATTTGCACAAATGGAGTAGCCCCCTCCCCAGACTGTTTTTTAACCTCTTGGAAAGGGGGGGGGGTCAAAAAAGTTTTGTATGTCTAAAAGGGGGTCAAAAAGTTTTAGGTTCTCTGGAGGGGGTCAAAAAGTTTGACTCCAAAAATTTTCAAGTGCCCAGCCCCCCCCCACCAAAGTATTTATGAACGGTCCCTAAGCTCCTGTAAACTATATTATCATTATTTTAAAATTATTCCTTGAGGAGAAATGGGCTTATTTATATAATAATAAGCAAATCAATATTGCTCATACATCAAAAACACTTTTCACATTCACACGCAACTGTTTTATTTTTTTTATTTGTGTGTGTGTTGTTTATTTATAAGCGATCAGATATACAGGCTGTATCAAAATGATTAGTACCCCTATACAAGACTGATACATCAAAAGTATCAGAACACCCTACTTTATAGCTTGATGGTGTTATAAAAGGTAAACATTTTTACATTTTGGCCAGTTTAAGAGGATTCAATGCTGCATTTGGAAGAAGTAAATAAATATCAGCACTGATGGGTGTCAATCATTTTGATACAGCCTGTATACGTAGCATATTTATACCTACCCCCTTTTGGAATCCTTCGCGTGCAGTTATGACTCTGAAAACAGGTAAACATAAGAAATAATAATTATATAATCTAGAAATACAACATTCAGATCACTGTACTGTAAGTATTCTTAAAACAAAATTAATTGCTAAATTTATAGCAAATATCCTGATATATACTTGCTTGAGTTGTCAATAACGATTATAATGATTATCAAAAAATAATTAATGAGTTATAGGCACATGAATCAAGATACAGGGTAAGCATTTCTTCCACCTTTCTTTGAATGGTTTTTTTACATAAAAAAACTGTAGAAATTGATTTTCTTATAGCAATATCTAGATTATCAAAAAGCTTTTGATGTGTTTGCTGACATGCCGGGTTCATGCAAGGTGTGACAAACATACCTTCCCGGTTCCGAATACTGGTTATGGCTGCATGGAAGACAAAAATGACAGACAATGAGTGATGGACAAAAATGTTAACACTAAACACATCTAAAAACAATTTGTTTCCTATCCAACCTACGAGAATAAATCTGTTGTCTGCTGTTGCTTTTTTGTGATTTTGTAATTTGTTGATAATTTTTTTTTTCTCATAATAAAAATCCAATAAATATTGAAAGACAAAAAAAATTAATAAATAAAATAAAGACACATACGGTACCAAGGGACAAAAATGGTTTTACGCTGCCAGTAATGTAGTCTTTCCGGTTACCGGATACACAACGTTCTTTCATTGTTTCTATTTCTCTCTTTATTTATTTATTTCCTTCATTTTTTCTTCCTTTGTAAAAATCAATGTTGTTTAGGAAAGTGGAAAATATAAGAAAATATATACTGTCGCATAATACTCACTCGTGTGTTTTATAGCTTCCTAGTCGGGATCGCAACTCATTCAGCTGTAAAAGAAACGAATAGTATTAAAGCATGTTAATTTTATATTTCATATTATTATTGCATTGGGTATTTAGCATGAAAGTTCATCTGTGTTGGTAGACTTCATAATTAATGATTTAAACCTGTGATCTCAAGACAAAATTAAGACGTATCTCAAATTTTCGGGTTAAATTTAAATACAAAAATATATATAGGCCTATATATAAATAAATTCGTCCATGTAGACTATATAGGGTCTTGTGCAACCTGTAAAGTGTGCTGAGGCTTGTGGATCTATTGTGCCTGTGCGTAGATGTTTGATTTGTGACCTACCTCGTTATTAGTTTTCTTCACCTTCTCCGTGAGATCAAATATCGTTCCCACCGCTCCTCTTAATTTATCATGTAAATCTTCAGCAATTTCTCGTACTGCTTCTGTACTAGCAGCATCGATCACCAACGGAGGAACACGTTCACTCAGTACCACTTCTTTTTGGCGGGAGAGCTCCTCTTGGGTTTTGTACACGCATTTTGATGCAGGACGCTCAATCTGAATGAGAGAAGATGACAACAAAGACAACAGGATAGTAAGGAAATAAATTGACTTTGCGAGGAAGTTCCAAGCAAGGAAAGTCTACTTTAGTAGTGTTAAAATGAAGGCAGTGGTAAGTGCAATAGTTTCCATGAAGATGAGTACATTATACTGTGTGTATATTGCCAATTGTTCACAGGGCAGTATTGCACTTACTCAGTTGAAATGTTCAGAATAGGTCTGCATTCATTCCGTTTCTTTGATTTTTTCTGTTTTTTCAGTATGTGGGGATGATCATGGAGTGAATGTACGTTTGTCCCTATTTGATTGAATGTATTGCCCTCCCCCGACCAGTATCTTTATACTCACTTCAACAAATTGCAGCTGGAATCCAAAAGAATTCATTGCATTTTGTCTTTTTTCTCGCTCTAATCGTTTCTTCTCGATTTCTTCTTGCCTCTTCAGTCTTTCTTTCTCCTGCCTCTCTCTTCTTTCCTGTTCATATTGCACCATAAGTTCCATGTATTCAGCTTGCTCTTTACGACGCTTTTCCTAATGAAAAACAAAGACCAAAATCGATTTTATGATTTGAACTTTCAAAACATATAAAGATGAAACCATACATCATGTACATGTTCTCTAAATGTTAAATAATAGCCCTGGGGAATAAATGTGACAATCCTACAAAGTACTGTAAAGAAGTTTCCTGGTTACGTAATTGTAATACGTACATAAACCACCCTACCTTTCTTATCCTTAATAACTCGAGTTCCTCATCAATTTCAGCTAATCTTCTTTGTAGCTCTGCTCTGCTCAGTCTTATCATCTCTTGTTCTTCTTCTTTGAGCCTCTCTTGCTTCTCCTGTGACAAAACCAAATTGTATACGTGATTTGACGAAGCATTTTAAGGAAACATAGTAAAAGCACAACTATGTGCATTTTATGGAATTCAGATATTTAACAATGTAAGCCAATATTGTAATAAATGTTTCCAGTATTCTTGTTTAATACATACCCTTTCCTCGTTATCATTGTCACCGATTGCCTCAGATCTGAAATTATAAAAACACAACATTCTTTACTGTGTTTATGAAACTTTTTATCATGCACAGCATTGACGACGACACATTATTTACTGAGCACTGATGAATGAGCAAGGTCCCTAATATAACAATATCATAAAAGACGTTGACTATAAAATAAGGGGACCCCAAATAGATCCTTGCGGAACGCTAAAATATTTTTACTTGAGGGTAGTCGACACATGGTACATGTATTATTGTATCTACTTGAGCAGGGGCTACCTATGATTATATATCTCTAGAAAATGGACCATTTTGTAATGGTCGATCCTGATAAATCTTTATCGTGTATGCGTTGTATTATGTTTGCGTTCTTATGGCGTGGCGTGTTGAGGTTATTATTATAGTATGATCAGACACGATTATCAACTTGCTGTCGGTTGGTTCATGAAGTATTCTTGTTTAAAACCTTTCATCGAAGTGATACCAGATGTTAGCGGGAAACTGCTTGGCACCCTTGATTACTTGTGTTTGTATTTTGATGTCATGCCAAGCTGACAAATCATTCGGCAATATGTTGGACAATAAATTATATTCTGTTTCAGTTTAAGACTTACTGCACATGGTTGTCACTCAGTGGTGGTAGCTCGTCTAGAATAATCTCAGCTGCTATATCATGTGAAGATGGGTATTCAGCCTCTAGTTCAGCGATCAAAGCAAGAGCCTGTTCTTGAGTTAACTCCACCGCAGGAAGATCCAATTCCTCAAATTCAAATTCAGCAGCTAATGCTTGGGCCTCCTCGTCGGTCAGTGCCGTCAATTCTACCTCTGGAAAATCCTCGTCAAAGTCGTCTACAGCGTGTACTTCTGAGATCTAAAATAATAGAACATTCCAAAATAAACTTGATGTGAATATAAATAAGATAATAATGTGTGTGTTTTTTGTCCTTGAAATAAAACCAGAGATGCGTGAACCGTATCTTGCGACAGTTGCTCCACTGTAATGTAATCTTTCCGGATAGGCCTACTGGGTGCCCATTGTAACACGAGGGCTTAAAACCAGAAATACTTATGTCCATTTGTATTCTCAATTACATGTTAGTCATTTCGGCAACAAATGGACGGTTTATTCTGTTCTCCATAATAAATGCAAGTGACTTTGTGGTATATGCATGGTAACTTGAACAGTTAGACGCAAGTGACCATGCATATACCCCAAAATCCAAAATCACTTGCATTTATTGTGGAGGGCAGAATTAAGCGTCCATTTGTTACCGAAATAAATAACATGAAATTGGGAATACAAATGGACCACCATTTGTGTTCTCAATTACTTATTTCGGCAACAAATGGATTGTTAATTCTGCCCTCCATAATAAATGTAAGTGACTTTGGGGTATGTGCATGGTCACTTGCGTCTAACTTAGGCCTACTGTTTAAATGACCATGAATATAACCCAAAGTCACTTGCATTTATTGTGGAGGGCAGAATTAACCGTCCATTTTGCCGAAATGAGTAACATGTGATTGAGAACACAAATTGACACCTTCTAGTTTTTATTGCTTGTGTTATGGTGACTAGCGGGATACCCGCGCTTCGCGCGGGTCCCCGCTAGATGAGTAAATGGGAGCGTTCACTATAACAGGAAAAATTACTGAACAGGTAGAATCATTGAAAAGGTACATTTTTATTTATCTAAATCTGTCTTTTCTAACATTTTCTTTTTTAGTTTCCTCTGCTTAGCTTGTGATTTTCCGTTTCCATGTTATTTATTTAACCCAGTTCGCAATATAAATATTAAAATATTATTATAAAAAAAGGGGGGTAAAAGTATGCCTCCAACTGGTAAAAACCCCATATTTATTTGTCTGCAATTGTAGAAATTATGACCCATTCGTATTATACCGTAAACGTTCGCCTAATGGCGCTATGGAGTGCATGGAAATGAGAGAGCGCCATCCCTGTAAAAGCCGACTATTATCACTGATCATTAAGGGTACGTGTAGTTAAAGGGTGAAACCTATCGACACATACAATTATGAACAAGATCGAACAAACTTGTTCATGATAATGCGGTAATCATTCATCTGGTACGCTGTGGCCCAGTGAGCAGAGCATTAGACTATAGTGCGAGGATGAAGAGAACTTGTGGAGAAGATTGATGATTCGAATCTCATGCAGTAATTTCTGACAGATTATGATGTCTGTCAATTTTTTTTTTTCTGATTTGAGGAAATTTTATTCTCTATTTTACCTTTAACATTGTTTATATAATTTTATTATTTTATCTTGTATGTGTCTTTTTTCATGCTTTGTTTTTATCGTTTCATTTCAATCAAATGTTGTAATGAACCTATTTGATTGTATAAGCATTTGTTATGTGTGTGAGACGAACTGTCGCGTGCGATAAGTCTTTCAATTCGCGCGAGTGTCCTTGCCTATGCATCAGTGGTCATAAGAGGTATATCATTTTATTCGAAGGGGGGTCCCAAATATAAGGGGTCATAAAGTCTTGGAAAGAATAATAGGAGGGGTCATAAAATGTTTTATGACCAAAATGTAGGGAGTCACACGATGACCACAGAAAGTGTGTTATTTTATTCAAAAAGACTGATTTCAATACAATTTTGGGGTTTGGGATCATAAAATATTTGTTGCCGAAATAGGGGATGCGCAATTTTATTGAAAAAAATTTTTGAAAAAAAAAAAAACAAAAAAAAAAAAAAAAATGATAGCCCTCTAAGAGGATTCAAAAGACTGCCCCAATAATCCCTAGCTATATTTGTTTGAAACTGTTCCACGGAGGATGTATCATAATAGGCTCAGTCTTCAAATGATATAAATAAAATTTGAATGAGTGAACGAACAAAATCATACAACGACCAACTGAATAGAGGCTGTGCATATGACGTATCATCCCGTAAATATGGCGGACTACTCAAATGCATTCAACAAAAGCATGATTGCATCTACCGCGACAGTTTGTCTCACACACAACAAAAATGCACTACGATCAAATAGGTTGATGACAACATTTGATTGAATGGACTGCACTGCGCCATGATTACGGGGAAGAAACCGGTTCAAATCCTTTGTTTGGAGCCAATCGATAAACGCAAGGCCTCTATAGCTATCATTGAATACTGGCTAGGATTCCACAACACAATGAGGACATGTTATAAGGCGCTTTGGAAGGCACACAATACCCCAATGGCTTTCCATATTATGTGCACTCAACAACTAGGCTATTCAGTATCGAAGCCCGGTATCGAAGTTACGTAATGTTACTATGTCAACGGGATCACGCGCTTAAGTAATGAACCACGATCGAAACAATCAGTACAGAAAAAAAGGCATACCAAAATAGCGTGATCGTAATGATCGCCATACAAACAGTGCTTGGTTCCGATACCATCACGGAGTTACGGAACTACTTCGTGGTCTGATAGTTATATGATCAATGATCTGATCTACTTGGGTTCGATCCTTTTAATAAAAGAAAAAATAGCTGATCATTTATAATGCATAAATGAATAAAGTAATGTAGTTACACAATTTGAAACATTGAGGCCGTTCTATTTTTCAAAGGTCATTTAACTGTTAAATGTAGTGGAATATATCACGCATTGATAGGTAGCAGGTGGAGCCAATTTTGTCAGCGGTTTTTGTTGCCGTTTGTCTAAAAAAAATAAGAAAATTAAAAATAAATTTAAAAAAATTCACAATATTCATTCGTAAAATGGGGACAAAATCCAAAAACATTTCTTGACCCTTCTTCACATAAAAGTGGGAGCAGAAATCAAGATTCGAACAAGTACCATTCACCATTCAAGGCGCACCCTCTACCGACTGAGCTAACAGGTCAGACAATAGCAGGGTGTAATTTTCAACTGAATAATATGAAAAAAATATGAAGAAATTACAATGTTATAAAAAGATTTACCAAAATGAGTTAGGTATAACGTATGAATCGATTTACAAATTAAGTCAAATGGCATTTTGAGAAAGAATACCTGAAGAAACCCCAAAACATCTGCTGCTCTAGCAACTAACCTAATGACCTAAAGTATTGGGTCATGTCACGATATTTTTTTTCTGAGGCATTATGTCCAGGTTGCTCAATTTAACATACACGTATCCTTAATGCTGTTGAGATTTTACAAGGATGGCGCTCTCACATTTCTAAGAATCCAAAAGCGCCATTAGGCGAACGTTTACGGTATATGTATAGTGATTTCCAATACATAGTAGTCTTACTAAAATTGTTATAGAAAAAAGCGACCGATTTAGGTAGGCCTATAGAAATTGACAAAACGCTGAAATTGACAACATAAAAGTAAACGACCCATTGTTAAAGTAAGAGGGGAAAGTGTGATCCATATCGCTGGTACTTATCTATCCTTTCGTATAGATTATACCCCACCCTCCCACAGATTTTCACACACACATCGGCAAAATTTATATTAATTTTCCCTACCTCATCAAAAGGTGGCTCCAAGTCCGTTGCGTAACACAATTCTTCGTTAATTAACCTTGAAAATAAAAGTTTTAATTAGTTTGATGAATCTGTTGAGCATTACAATGATTACAATTGATCATAGATTTATATATGAAGAGCTTATTTCCAAACCGTGTCCGTGTTAAGGGAGTACTACACCTCTGGCCAATTTTGTGCCTATTTTTGCATTTTTCTCCAAAATTATAGCGCATTGGTGACAAGTAAGATATGTATATTTTAGGGGCAAGGACTACAACTACTGCACTGAAAATCCAGCAACTCAAGGCAAGTAGTTATTGATTTATTGATTAAATATTGGTTTCCCCTCATTTTTGACTGTAACTCCACAACTGCTGCCTGTGTTGAAATCAAATTTCCAGTGCAGTAGTTGTAATCCTTGCCCCTATAATATACATATCTTGTCACAAATGCACTATAAATTTTAAGAAAAATGCATAAATAGGCACAAAATTGGGCAGGGGTGTAGTACCCCCTTAAGTCCACAAACCCATGTTCCTGATTTACCTGTGCGATATTGCAATGGGTTGTGATGCTATAGGTATTATAATTTCAGTTGGATGCACCATTACAAAGCAACCAGTGCATGGATGCACAGTAACAATACTGCGTGAGTTGATTCCCAAATGAGAACAATAGTCTGCATATTGTGCAGCATTGCTATAGTAGACAATGGCTTGTTGATGGTACAACTCATTGTTGCTAATGTCAAACTTGTCAAAGTAATTGTGATTGTATCACACAAGTAAATGAGATACATGTGGTTATGGACTTAACACGGTTTGGAAATAAGCTCTTCATATATGCAACATGTATTAAATCGATAGTGAAATAATAGCTATGTGAATTCTCAAAATTATATGCCCACTTTCAAAGTGATCATTGCCCCCATTTGACATGACATTTAACACAATGGCAGATTTTGGGAAACAAATGTGTAACCTTCAGTGCCTCATATAATATCATGCTAGCATTGCGAGCCGAAAATTTGGCACAATTGACTTTTTACACTCTTTTGGGCGTAATTTTAAAAAGTTCTAACAAATTCTGCGCCAAAAATCTACCCTCCCCCCATTTTGTTTTCCACCATCCCTCTGAGGATACCCAAACTTTTTGGGTTACACATAATTATTGCATCACCACCACCACCACCACCACCACCACCCCTAAATGATCTTACCCTGAAATATAATTATGGGTACATGCTGATCAAGCTCGATATTGAACTACGGTATAGCATTTTATCTAAATGGGCCCGACATTGTATACTATCATTTCTTTTAGTTTTTACCAGTGATATGCCAAATAATATTTTTCTTACTTCTTACCTCATTTTGTAATATTTGTGCTGCGTAAAAATAACAATACCATGATGATGGGAAACAAAAAATGATGAAACGGCTCAAAGGAGTGTGCCGGACCTGAAAGAAATTTGAAGTTGCAGATGAATCTTGTTAATGAGATCATAAAGGAAAGTTAGTACAGGAATGGGGAAAGAAAGAAAGAAAGAAAGAAAGAAAGAAAGAAAGAAAGAAAGAAAGAAAGAAAGAAAGAAAGAAAGAAAGAAAGAAAGAAAGAAAGAAAGAAAGAAAGAAAGAAAGAAAGAAAGAAAGAAAGAAAGAAAGAAAGAAAGAAAGAAAGAAAGAAAGAAAGAAAGAAAGAAAGAAAGAAAGAAAGAAAGAAAGAAAGAAAGAAAGAAAGAAAGAAAGAAAGAAAGAAAGAAAGAAAGAAAGAAAGAAAGAAAGAAAGAAAGAAAGAAAGAAAGAAAGAAAGAAAGAAAGAAAGAAAGAAAGAAAGAAAGAAAGAAAGAAAGAAAGAAAGAAAGAAAGAAAGAAAGAAAGAAAGAAAGAAAGAAAGAAAGAAAGAAAGAAAGAAAAAAGAAAGAAAGAAAGAAAGAAAGAAAGAAAGAAAGAAAGAAAGAAAGAAAGAAAGAAAGAAAGAAAGAAAGAAAGAAAGAAAGAAAGAAAGAAAGAAAGAAAGAAAGAAAGAAAAGAAATGACTGACTGACTGAATGAATGAATGAATGAATGAATGAATGAATGAATGAATGAATGAATGAATGAATGAATGAACGAACGAACGAACGAACGAACGAATGGATTTTTGTGGTAATTTTTCTTACTTGGTTGGCACATTTTTGGTAATTTTTCTTACTTTGTGGTAATTTTTCTTACCGGGGATGGCAAGTAAGCAAAGAGGTTTTCAATGTGGTAATTTTTCTTACCGGTAATTTTTCTTACCAGGAACCCGCATAAAGGACCCAGGGTATCAACTAAGACGTGACGTCATGAATTTTAATGAATTAACCTCGATCAAATAAACTAAATAAAATAAAACGGCAGTAGCGTGAATCTCGGTCGGTACTCCCGAAATCTTGATCACGTAATGAATGAGGTATAAAATCGCAATGATTTGGGGACTAAATCGGATGGTACTTATTGCAGCACGAGCGAGGTTTGAAATTCGTACTGCATGACTGGCACTGGGAACGCAGTTAACCGGACCCCGGAACCGGACGTTATTTTGGTAAGATTAAGTCCTAAAATTTGCTTTTTTTTACTTGTGCCCGAGACAAATGGTGTTGCAACTGATTCTATGAGTCTCGATCACTAGTTCAGTGTAATTGAACGGACAAGAATAGTGTATTTTTCTCTGAAAATCGGAAGTTGGCAGTGTCACTGGCGTAGCATACATAATGCATACAGCATCTATAGGACCACTTTTTCCCGTTGATAAATTTTGTTTTTTTATGCCGAATTTGTTAATATTTGAGTGCTCTTGTGCTATATAATATGACTACGGAGTCTACGCTTGTAGTAGTATTCGCGTTTCGGCGATCTGTCGGTACATGCCCGGTCCTGCTCAGGGTTCGCAGGTTTTTGCCGCAGGTGGAAAAAACCGCGGTTTTAACCGCGGTTAAAACCACTTGGCAAAAACAGTTTTTGCCAGTTTTTGCCGGCAAAAAGGCAAAAACTAAAAAAGTGATCTATAGTTCATTTTTTTTCATCTCAAAACAAATTATTAAGTTACAAAAATTATTTCCTGAGTGTAACAAGGTCAGATTTTGTAATTATAAATAACATATTAAGAAATTAAAGGTATGGGTTTTCATTGCTCAAGTGCATTTAACCGATATGTGGCAAAAAATCAAATTTAAAACTTGTTCCTTTTAAGGACTTGATAAGACAAAAACTATTTAATGATTCACTAAAAGTTTTGTGATACTGTTTATGAGCTTTCTATGTTACTTTTTAATATTTGAGTGACTATATGTGAGTTTTTGCCAGTTTTTGCCATTTTTGCCGGTTTAAACCGGGCAAAAACTGGCAAAAACAGGTTTTTGCCAGTTTTTGCCACTTTGCCGGCAAAAACAGGTTTTTGCCGGCAAAAACCGAACCCTGGTCCTGCTGTATGATCATGATGGCGATATCTTGACATTATTATTAATTTAAGCTTAACTAAAAGTTAATCATGAAGTTGATGAACAAGTCAACTTGTGCTGCATCTCATGCAAGCGCTGCTTGGTCCATGGGTCTATAATTAGAATGCCAATGATACTACATAGGGTAGTAATACTTAGTCATGTACATGATGTACTGTCATGACTGTCACGTCACTGACTGTAGGTAGGTAACCTAGGCAAACCTTAGTTAACACATTTACTAGTCAGCGAATTCGCCGAGACCGGGCCCCAACACAATGCATATTTACATAGAAATTTGAATTTTATGCGAGAATAGGTGGGTGAAGGAAACCTACATAAATATGTTTTCTATACTTCACTTGCCCCATATGATTTTTTATGGTGATAATCAAGTCGCACATGGCATTTTAGAGGGATTTTGATAGCAGTTCCATTAAAAAAAGCTGCCATCGCCATGAGACTAAGATCTAGAAACACCCCGAAATGCCGTTTTGGGGAATTTTGCTAGCTGAATCTTTTTGATGAAAGTCAATCTTTGACAAGATGTAACTTTGCTACGGAAAGTGCTATGAAAAAAAGGTTTTCAGTTTTGGCTTAGTTTACTCAAGGGCTTTAATTTGATATATAAAACGATGCAATTTGATGGCAAATTTGAATTCACCTAGGATACCTACTGTAGGTGTACCGTAGCATGCTCACGACACGGTTTGATCATGCTACTGCTCAGTGACAGTGGCAGTGCATACAATTGAATCACAAGGTGCAAGGACACACAGGAGCATGCTTTAGAATTTCTGACACTGATCGGTACGCGACAAAGAGTGACTGCATGCCAATATAATCTTATTGCATGATGGATAAAATATACAATGATATACTAGCATGCCCAAACATGAGTCGCAATCCAGTTGAAGCAACTTTCACCCAACCCTCTTGCCAAGCTTGCAAGTTGCAGCGAAACCGCTGCAGTTGCTGCGAATGCGATTGCGTGTTGTAGCGCGCATGAACGATTAAAAAAACCTTAGCACTAAGTACCAATGTGTTTTATCACTTAACAATTGTTGAATGGCCATGATCGATCGCATGGTGCGAGAACTGATTTTAGCATGTACATTTCATGACTATGCATGAATGTACATCACGATGCATGATTGTACATTACGATAACAAGAATAAGATGCTATAGATGAGATGCAGAAACGTTCGTTCGTCTCCGCGCGCACAGTCGGCAAAGTCGGCGCGCACAGTCGGCAAGACCGGTATACCCCCAATTTTATCCCCATAAGATGATGGCGCGATTGTACGTGTGGTATAGGGAGTCCTGGTTCTCCTCTGGAAAGCGTACATCAAAAATGACCCGTCACAAGAATTAGAAATTGCACAATCGAGTTTGCTGTGTACTAAAGGTGTTATCGCCACATGATTTCTAATTCAACACTTCATTGGGAAAAAATACGACAATCGACATGTGGCTACACTCGTAATGAGATTTAGAAAATGCTGAAAAGGTCAATAGATCACGGCGAAATCACAGCGATATTTTAGTTACGATCGCCGACTTACAGGGTTATAGCCACGCCCGGTGGGCATAACCGGCGCCGACCGCACTAAAAAAAAAATTTTTATTTTTATTTTTTTTTCCCACAAATGTTTTATTCATCATATTAAATAAGAGTAAAAAACCAAAAGAATTTTGGGGGGTTATACCCCCTAGCCTATTCCCCGATCCCTTATGTTCGCTAAAAAGATTATTGTGCCCCGAGCCAGCCCTCTAATTGGATAATAAAATTAGCCGGCATTAATTCAACTTGGGCTAGCTATAACCCTGCCGACTTAGTGTAAACATACTTCCTGGTTTGTTCTACTTCCTGGTTCGGGTCAACTTCGGGAGGTAATTTTCGACTTTCCGATGAAAACAATAATCGTACGGTAAGCTTATTCGGAAAAAATAGCATGGGAATTTCATTTTGTTTTCTTTTTGATATGTGTTGTAAAGTGTTGAAAAGGGCCAGTTTATTTTGACATGTGGGATTTAGGGTCATGTCGACAATAATACGACACAATCGATATAACACCTTTACTGTGTACGTGTGTCATCAAGAAAAAAAACCTGAAAAAAATCCCTGGATCCGCCACAGCATTTTCCACCCTGGTGTGGCAGTGACGTCAATGCGCATTTCATTTTTATGTGCAGACTCTACAAATTGCTAGTGTTGGCTCAAAGTAGGGGAGATTGGGGTTAGTTGGAACGCGGGGTAAGTTGAAACATTGTATTTTTTTCTGACACAAAAAAATAATTTGGTAAAATACTGGCACCTAGTAATAGGTATTAGTAAGGGTCATCCACCAAATTAGTAACAGCACTGATGCCCCACCAGTGTTGGCTTGGGAAAGGAATATCTGTTTTTTGACTTACTGACTAATTTTTATACCCCTCAGAAAAGATGCGTTATCTCCATGTTGTTTGAAGATTCAGGGGATTATTTTTTGAGTATCATAAAGCACTAGTAGTACATGTAAGTCCCAGAATATTGTTAAATAAAAGTTTTATTGTATTTCTTATTTTGTGTACCGTAGAATGGGGTGAATAGGGACGCAGGGGTGAATAGGGACAAAAATGAGAAAAGTTTTTGAAATCTCATTTTTTCACATTTGGTTACACTTATTTTTTTTTTATTTCCACAGATTGAAAGAGCAATCAAACAGTGTTTAGAAAATGGTTCAGCAGATGTGAAAGAATAAATTTAGGATACAGGGTGTCCAAAATAAAATTATCCAAAAAAAGTTCTAAAAAACGGGGTGGTCAAAACTTTCCTGCTCCCACGACCACTATTTTAGAAAATGAGCTGGAAATTTACCAGGACCTAGCCTGTTAGGTCCTACAACTTTCTCTAAAAGATTATTTAGTAATTCTGACAGGAATTTTTATAACAATTTTTTAAAATATTTTTCAGGTAAATGTCATTTAATACGGGGTGAATAGGGACACCCTTGCCACAACCACCCTTACCCCACCACACACTACCCTACCACCCTACTCTGTTCCACCCATACCCCACTACCCTCATGAACCTACCACACCATCTTACCCCTGCCACTACCACCCTTAAATCACTATACCACACCCTGACCCCACTAAACCCACCATCCCCACCACACCACCCTACCCAGGCTACCACCCTCATCCACCCCAAATACTATCATGCCACTGCCAGAACTCACTACCCCACACCCTACCCCAGCACTGCACCATCCTACCCCACCCATCTACCCCACCACCCTATCCTGTACCCCACCACCCTATCCACTGCTCCCCCACCATCACCCTATCCACTACCTCTACCACCATGATACCTTTTCTTATACCCCACCACCCTGATCCCACTACCCCAACACCCTACCCTACCTACCTACTTCCCTACCACCCAGAACCCTACCCCAACCACCCTTACCCCACCACATCCTACCCTACCTCTTCTTGTACTGACGAGCCTGATCAACGTTGTCAAGAAATCAGATTTTAATCAGTTATGATGGTATGAATTACCCTGACATGTTTCTATTGTTTTTTAAAACTCACTTGGTGTCCCTTTTCCCTCCATGCAGGAGTAAAAATGCATGTACCCTCCTTCAAAGTTGTACTTTCCTCGTCAAGACCAGTGCTGTCCCTATTGACCCCAAAGTCGGGGTTCAATAGGGACACCAAACTTTCATTAAAAAAATATATACCCCCACGTATATTCAATTTTTATAATGGTGGATTAAAGGCATCATGGGTGGACATAATATGCCCTCAAAAGTTTGGCTCATGGGGCTACAGGAAAAAAACTACAATCTAGAGAGTGCCAAAAGTGTCCCTATTCACCCCATTCTACGGTAATGAACTTTGAAATGTAAAAATAGGCATCGGGGTTTGTTGAAACTTTTGAGGTGGGGTTAGTTGACACGTGAAAATCGCATAGAAAAATATGGTTAAAATTTGACTTTTAAAAATTTGTAACATGTTTACCATTTCTTCAATATTGCTTTAATATGGTTAAAAAGTAATAATACAAGCAAAAAGTGCACACAGAAAGTACATTTTATTATATTTTAGGCTTCTCATATTTTGGTCCATGGTGACACTCGTCACCTTGTGTCCAAAGTATTGACCGCACTCCCACATATTTATTTATTCATTTTTTCACACTGATTGTATGTTAAAGGGTGCCTTCAAGGGAAGTATAACCCTAACAACACAATAATAATTATTTTGAAATTTTTACAAGCCATGTTTCAACTAACCCCACCCTATGTTTCAACTTACCCCAGGGTGGGGTTAGTTGAAACTACCAAATTTTCAAATTGCATTATATGAATAATCATAAGCAGGTCCAATAAAGTTTAAGGCTGTATTTGTAGCATGTATATGTTTATACTGTATGGTTAGTGTTTCTTGAAAGTAATCGGTTTGCGTTAAAAAGACGATTTTGTGAAAAATGTTTCAACTAACCCCAATCTCCCCTACTGGCATTCACACGCAAGCGTTTTTGACGCCTCATAGATGTGCGCGCGAAACAGCTGCCTCGACTGGCGCATCAGTGTGTGGAAAATGCTTGAGTGTTAACAACTTCAAAAGTCCGACACTGCACTAGCCGCGCTATAGTCAAATTCTCGATCATGAGAGGATGTACCTTCTGTGTTAGCGAACTTTCCATAGAATAACATGATCGCGCGACCTGCATGACCGAACCTTGACCTTGCCTAGCAACGACCGTGTGATGGTCAATTCTCAGAAGTTGTGTTTGCGCCGTAAGCGCCGGCATTTGCGTAGTACGCTTGACGCAAATAACTGTGCGTACCCAAGTTGGCTCTCATGATCGAGAATTACCGTATTGTTTGTAATAAACGCCTGGGCGTTGCATTTTTCAAAAGGAGGCGTTTATTGGAAGTGAATTGTCAGTGATAAAAGCTTAAAAATCGTGTTCAATTTCCCGATGGTGCTCCTATTAAAAGGAGGGATTTACACTATACATGATGGCGGCGCCCACGGAAAATGATATTTTCGTGGGGAATACAACAAAATTACACCTGTAAGTGCATGGAATCAGTGAAATTCTACCATAATTAGGCAATGAAATGGATGGGAGTTGAGTCATAATAGGTTTTGTCCATTCAATTTAGCGATCGTGACTGACATGACTGATGCAAGTTTTAAGCTTACCTACACGATATGTCATGGAAATGTTCGCATTTTGTCAATTTTTCACAAAAAAATTGGAGGGGGGCGTTTATTAGAGGGGGAGCGTTTATTACAAACAATACGGTAATTATTTTGGCTCTAGTCGGAAATTTAATTTAGAAAAAAACACCGTCCAGTGTTTTTTAAATTCGGACTAGCACAGTGTTGAAAATTCTAGTTCTCACACAAATTAAGTATCGGTACCGGTACCTTAGGGATTTACACACATACACGTATGTACTATGCATTGACCTTAACCAAAGTAAAACTGCGATTTGGGGTCAAATGTCAAACTCCAATTTGGGGTCAACTCAAAGGTCATAAAGGGGTCACTTTTTGGTCATTTGCGAAATACCTTGAAATATGAATATAAACCAAAAAAATGTATGGCAAGAATTTTCGCACCACGTACGTCGAAGTTCCATTTTCAATGTGCGAACTGTATTTTGGTCAACAAAAATGACTGCTACATGTAGGCAAGTCTACTAAATGACCTCAAAAGGTCAAGTCATCTGAGGAAAAAAATGGCTGATTTAAGAACCAGCCCCTTTCGATGAATTGACTAGCTTTAACGATGTGTATACAACGTAGAGGTAAATTAGGGTACCGTAATATCAAATATGGAGAAAGTATGCTAAAAATGATATAGATGGTTCAACGAATCAGAATACGACCCTGGTATCCAAAATTGTGTAAATGAGTTGAAGGAGCTGGTTACATGAAAATACATGAACATATACTGTGCTTTGATCTAGGGAATACTATTCCAAGATCTTTGGGAATATACACACATGAATTTTTTTTATATTCTGACTAGCGCAATGGTTTTCAGTCGATCATTAATTAAGGGGTCACTTCCGGTCATTTATGAAATATCTTGAAAATGCTATATTGTCGCACAAATTAAGTACCGTAGTACAAAGGCAGGGAATTACGCACATACATAAATTGACCTCAGATGGTGCATCAAAGTTAAATTCCAATTTGGGGTCAAAGGTCATTAAGTGGTCACTTCCGGTCATTTACAAAATAACTTGAAAATGCTAGTTTTTGCACAAAGTAAGTTCCACAGTACAGAGTAGGGACTTACACGCATGCATTGTTTTGTTTTTTAGATTCTGAGTACCATAGAGTAGGGATTGCACGCATGCAGTGACCTTAGCTGGTGTGCCAAAGTTAAACTCCAATTCGGGGTCAAAGGTCATTAAGGGTCACTTCCCAGGGTCCAAAATTAAGCAGCCAAGTGCAAGAATCCTTTTGGATTCTCCCAGTGGAATTTTGCAAGAATCCGTGGATTTTCGCCATATAACTATGATAAATTTAAATATTTACGAGAATCCTTTAAGATTCTTGCAATCTTTCGAGAATGGATTCTCGGATTCTCGCAAAATTTGACCCTGCTTCCGGTCATTTACAAAATATCTAGAAAATGCAAGTTCTCACCCAAATTAAGTAGGCCTACTGTAAAACAGAGTAGGGACTTACATGTATATATTGGTTTTTAGCTGCGGGTAGCAGCTCTATAAGTCACCATGTCTCTACGTTAGTCCGTCCGTTTGTCCGCTAGTCTGTCCGTTAGTAACAAACGTTAAAAAATACTGTTACGTCAACATCGTTTATCGCATGGCTATGGTACTTGGTGAGGGGGAGGGTTTATACCGGCCCCATACTGGCAAAGAGTTTCACGAAATATGCTATTTAGGTCATTAAAGGGGCATTACACGATTTTCAACAATTTAGTAACAAACGCTAAAAAATGATGTTACGTCAACATCGTTTGTCGCATGGCTATGGTACTTGGTGAGGGGGAGGGCCTATACCGGCCCCATACTGGAAAAGAGTTTCGTCCCAAAATATGCTAATTAGGTCATTAAAGGGGCATTACACGATTTTCAACAATTTTCTGCATTTTGAAATTTAGATTTTTGGATGCAAATACTCTTCTGGCATTATTTGCATCAACATTGTTTGTCGCATGGCTATGGTACTTGGTGAGGGAGAGGGCCTATAGGGCAATTAAGGGAAATTTGGGAAAATGAGGGGAATTGGGGAAATTAAGGGCAATTTTGGGGAAACTAAGGGAAATTCAGTTGAATTAATTGAAATTGTGGGCAATTAAGGGGAATTGGGGAAAATTGAGGGGAAATTTGGGAAAATTTAAGAGAATTAAGGAAATTCAGGTGAATTAAGGAAATTGACAAGAATTAAGGAAATTCGGGAAAATAGAGGGAAGTTAAGGGACATTTGGGAAAATGAGGGAAATTGAGGGAAAATTGGGAACATTGAGGGAAGTCAAGGAAATTGAAGATAATTAAGGGAATTTGAGGGAAATTCAGGTGAATTAAGGAAATTGACAAGAATTAAGGAAATTTGGGAAATTGAGGGGAATGGGGAAATTAAGGGCAATTTTGGGAAAATTAAGGGAAATTGAGGGAAATTCAGTTGAATTATTTGAAATTGTTGGCAATTAAGGGAAATTGGGGAAAATTGAGGGGAAATTTGGGAAAATTTAAGAGAATTAAGGGAAATTCAGGTGAATTAAGGGAAATTGACAAGAATTAAGGGAAATTTGGGGAAATTGAGGGGAATGGAGGAAATTAAGGGCAATTTTGGGGAAATTGAGGGAAATTCAGGTGAATTAATTGATATTGTGGGCAATTAAGGGAAATTGGGGAAAATTGAGGGGAATTAAGGGACATGGGAAAATTGAGGGAAGTTAAGGGAACTTTGGGAAATTGAGGGAAGTTAAGGGAAATTGAAGAGAATTAAGGAAATTCAGGTGAATTGAGGAAATTCAGGTGAATTAAGGAAATTGACAAGAATTAAGGGAAGTTAGGGATTTAACCCTTTTGATGTCAAGGCGCTTTTTCCCTGAAAATTGTGTAGACATCAAAAGTGTCCAAATCGGTTTCGAACACTTTTGATGTCAAGACGCTTTTTTCCTGAAAATCGTTTGGTCATCAAAAGTGTCCGAAATCGGTTTCCGAACACTTTTGATGTCAATACGCTTTTTCCCGAAAATCGTTTGGACATCAAAAGTGTCGAAATTGGTTTCGAACACTTTTGATGTCAAGACGCTTTTTCTCCGAAAATCGTTTGGACATCAAAAGTGTCTGAAATCGGTTTCAGAACACTTTTGATGTCAAGACGCTTTTTCCGAAAATCGTTTGGACATCAAAAGTGTCCGAAATCGGTTTCGAACACTTTCAATGTCAAGACGCTTTTTGACCGAAAATCGTTTGGACATCAAAAGTGTCCGGAATCGGTGTCCGAACACTTTTGGCTGCCTGATTTTATAGCAACATTGCTTGGTAGACTGTTGAAGTCCAGATATTGCCGGGACTAAGCTGCCTCAGGGAAGCAAATATTGATCTTCTGTACAACAGAAACACCAACATTAGTCCTGTAGCAGGCAGCTGGTAAAGCAACATTAGCTGTTCCTGTCCTACGACCTGCTTTTATTTATTTATTTATTTATTCATTTATTTATTTATTATGCTTCATCACTGGCTCATATACAATTACAAAGACAAATATATTATATATAAATATTGCACATACTAATCAAGGCAAAGTAAATAGAATAAAATGCCAGTGAAAAGAATGGGACAAACAGGTACAGCCAATCCCACCTTTCGATTTTTGAAAACAATTTATGGGAAGAAGAAGAAAAAACCAAAAAAAACAGAGCCCATCCCAAATTATATAAGCCTGCAATTTGAGCATCTACAGTAAGAGCTCCAAGAGCATGTATTCAAAGAACAAAAATTTTGAGTAAAATGAGAATTCAAAAATTCAACCACCCTGGATTTGAAGGAAGAAAAGGAACTGGCTGTCCATGTAGACAAAGGCAGCTGGTTCCAAAGCTGCACAATGCGATTAAAATAAAAAGTCATGTGCGCTTTGGTTTTGCAGCGTTGAATTTTAAGTTTAAATGGATCGGAAGATGATCTAGTGGTGGGATGGTCGTGCCCATTCCCTTGGCTGAATTTAATATAATTATTGATACTAATATCATAGTGAAAAAAAAAAAAAAACCCCGAGAGATCACTTTTGTCTCTCCTGAGAGTAAGGGAAGTAAGTTCAAATTGGTAAGCCTCTCCTTATAATCCTGATCAGGATAATGTAAAATGAATTTGGTATCTCGTCTTTGAACACCTTCCAACATCTGGATGTTGTGTTTGGATGTACCGCTCCAAAGACAGCTACCATACTCAAGATCATTCCTGATCAGGGAACTATAAAGAGTTCTGGTAACTTTTTCTGGGGCATTGCATTGGCCTGTGTGTATGAGTCTAGCTGGAGCAAACTTTGATTGAGCAAGTTAGCCCTGTGCTGAATAAAGTTTTGATTAGCATTTGCATTCATCGTGAGACACTTGTGATTATGATTTATGTAGTTTACTAGCTAAACTTGCAGAAAAGGCATCATTTACTAGTAATATACCATGCTAAGGTGAGTTCTGTTTAAATTTCATAGAGGGATTTACACCCATGCGTGGACGTTTTGTTTACAATCATAATGTATGCATGGCATGGATATCAATGCAATGTCATGACTGACATGTTTATTTTATGTTTGTTTGTTTGCATGCATGTATACATGACTATATAGACCTTGGATTGATGATGAACTTCGAAAATTTGCAGTTGCGAGTGGAGCAGAAGGTAGAGAAACACACAGAGGATCATCCAGAATGTCATTGAGGTTGTTGGGAGTGGAGTGCTGCCTGTTCTAATGTGGGGTATGGTGCCATGGTAATCACAATGCTATCTTCAGTAGATAGCAGATATCAGGTACACAATTATTCTGCTTGAAAATAAATTTTAACCACAATGCTATCTTCAGTAGATAGCAGATATCAGGTACACAATGATTCTGCTTGAAAATAAATTTTAACCACAATGCTATCTTCAGTAGATAGCAGATATTAGGTACACAATGATTCTGCTTGAAAATAAATTTATTTATGTGTTGGCTCAAAGTACTGGCATTCACACGCAAGCGTTTTTGACGCCTCATAGATGTGAGCATGAAACAGCTGCCTCGTCACTGGCGCATCAGTGTGTGGAAAATGCTTGAGTGTTAACAACTTCAAAAGTCCGACACTGCGCTAGCCGCTATAGTCAAAACAACAAATTCTCGATCATGAGAGGATGTACCTTCTGTGTTAGCGCATGGAAGAAGAATAGAGCACGAAGTGCGATGGAATTGCAACTCCGATCGTCGATGTGAGGTCAGTGACGTCAACACTTGCAACATGTAGACGGAGATGGCAGCAGCATTTTTCTGTCATTAGCATAAGTCTCCACAGCACTACGCAGTACTATCGTAGGTGGCAGCAGCATTTTTCTGCAGTTTTCAGTAGGCTATCCGCACAGGGTAATACACACTAGTATAGAAGTTGCAACGGCCTGGTTAGCGTACTTTTCATAGAATAACATGATCGCGCGACCTGCATGACCGAACCTTGACCTTGCCTAGCAGCGACCGTGTGATTGGTCAATTCTCAGAAGTTGTGTTTGCGCTGTAAGCACCGGCATTTGCGTAGTACGCTCGACGCAAATAACTGTGCGTACCCAAGATGGCCCTCATGATCGAGAATTAATTATTTTGGCTATAGTCGGAAATTTAATTTAGAAAAAAAACACCGTCCAGTGTTTTTTTAAATTTGGACTAACACAAATTAAGTATCGGTACCGGTACCGTAGGGATTTACACACATACACGTATGTACTATGCATTGACCTTAACCAAAGTAAAACTGCGATTTGGGGTCAAATGTCAAATTCCAATTTGGGGTCAACTCAAAGGTCATAAAGGGGTCACTTCTGGCCATTTGCGAAATACCTTGAAATATGAATATAAACCAAAAAATGTATGGCAAGAATTTTCGCACCACGTACGTCGAAGTTCCATTTTCAATGTGCGAACTGTATTTTGGGCAACAAAAATGACTGCTAGGCAAGTCTACTAAATGACCTCAAAAGGTCAAGTCATCTGAGGAAAAAAATGGGTGATTTAAGGGTTTTCCGTCGTCACCCGATTCGACTCTACTATTATGCCTCTTTTCAACGCGTGCATACTCCGCGTCGTGCTCGGCATTGCGTTGCAGACATCGCAGAGAACGATACGTGTTGTGCGTGTCAATGCTATTTTTGCGCACCGGTGATAACCAGGGCCACAAAATAAAGAAAACAATGTTTGCTGAGCGCAAGAAAGGTGGCTGCTTAAATATAACATGTAGGCCTACAAAACAAATATAGCTTCCACTGATAATGGACCTGAACCCTCCCCCAAAGTAGGCTTACGACAGTAGGGTCCAATAGATGATATGAAGTTAAAGGCCTACCCAACAAACACAGAATCAAGTTTTATTTTAAACATTAGGCCTAAAGGAGTGTTGGATAAATTGGTTAATTCGTTTTAATAATATTTTGGCCTAAATGTTGAGTAACCACTACCGGTATATTATAGGCCTATTATTAAAGGTTATACGTTTGCAGAATGTTTCATAATGAATCGCACCACACGGCAAGTTTATAATCCAACATTTAAATCTTTAAAGCATTTTGTGTTATTGGGTAAAGACCTAGGGCTACTACGTGCACTGAATTCATAATGCATGCGATATAGACAACACCATCAAACTATTCAATTTCAAAAAAATGTGTTACATTTACAAAAATAATATCATAGCCAAAACTAAAAGCCAAACCATAGGCCAAACGTTTTTCTACAGCTATAGGCAACCCAGTGTTTAACTTTGCTTTAATTGAACTGCTATGTGATATGAATCCACCTCGAGATAATTCCGTATTATAATATAGTTTTTCTGACCAAAAAAGTTTTCCTCACAGTAAACGAAACTAAGCATAATAAGTACGGTAGGCCTATGCCTATAATGATTGTAGGCCTGGCCTTTTGTAGTCAAACACTTCCGGCCATGGTGTCAAATGCTTCGCTTTAACATGTTTAATAAATCCTCTTTTTGGTCGATCGAGTCAGGTGAACATGGTGAAAGCTGAAAATTCCACACTTTGTGTAACTTGATAACTCTTTGGTCCAATGCAGATTGCAGAATGGCAGTCTTTCGAATACCTGTTTATGACCAAAATACACAAAATTAGTAAGAATATTAAGGCATGAAGTCTTAATAATCGACATCATTAGAATAATTGTTCCTATTATGGTAACTTCTTAGGTACCGGTAACTTTTTTTTACAGTGAAAACTTTCCAGCGTAAACAGACAATTCCTTTTTTGTGGCCATATGCGTAAACGAACACTTATCCGGCATCAGATCGCGCATGTAAACCAGCGCGTTGGTACGCACCAAAATATCTATGTATGCAATTAACTACGCATGGTGTTGCAGAAAAAAATGCATTTTTGACCTATTTTGGTCAATTTACGCGAAAACATGTCCGGTACCCCCCAAATTGTTTTTTGCGCGATTTACAGAGCTTTTTCTTTTTCATCATAATACTAATCATGATGTGTCCGTCTGTCCGCGACTATCGGCGGCGAATGGCTCGCTAACGCGTGTTTCGCGTTGCGTTATCACCATACGCGCAGTGTGAGCATCGGAAAGCATTAGTGTGGTTAATCGTGCAGATGCATCTCATCGGATCAATAGGCCTAAATGGGTTTCCAGATTACAGCCAAGTAAGCATCACAGCTACAAAACTACTAAGTTGATTATTGGGCCTTGATCATTGAGAGACGTATATCATAGTAGTTTAAAAGGTCTGGGCAAGTAGGCCTATAATATGGGTAACGGGTGTTGGGTAATTAGAGATAGTCACAAGAACAACCCAACCCGAGAACCGCGAAATTACATATAAAATTTTAAAAAATTTATCGATACAATTTTTTTATACAACGCAAAAGGTGGCATATTTTGGGTAAATTGCTGATTTTGCCATTGAACTTATTGAAGTGTACAGAGATTTTTGGAAATGTACACCTCTTTTAAAACGGCTGTAGCTCAAAAGTGAGGTCTCATTTATTATCTACACATATTAATGTACAAAATATGTCAATTAAAAAAAATGTGGTCGATAAGTTTAGTTACGACGGTAAACCCTTAAGAACCGAGCCCCTTTCGATGAATTGACTAGCTTTCACGACGCGTCACTATGTATACAACGAGAGGTAAATTAGGTACTGTAATATCAAAATAATATGGAGAAAGTATGCTAAAAATGATAGATGGTTCAACGAAGCAAAATATGACCCTGGTATCCAAAATTGTGTAAATGAGTTGAAGGAGGTTACAAGGATACATGAACATAAACTGTGCTTCGAATCTAGGGAATACTATTCCAAGATCTTTGGGAATTACACACATGCATTTTTTTTATATTCGGACTAGCGCAATGGTTTTCAGTCGATCATTAATTAAGGGGTCACTTCCAGTCATTTATGAAATATCTTGAAAATGCTACTTCTCCCACAAATTAAGTAGTACAAAGGAGGGACTTACAAATGATGTACGCACATACATAAATTAACCTCAGATGGGATGAGGCATCAAAGTTAAATTCCAATTTGGGGTCAAAACATATTTGCACTAAATTACTGCGTCTCATCTCAGTTTTGTTTGTTTGTTTTTTCACTTTATTTATTGTCACAGATATCATAAAATTAGGATGGCAGACATGAAGAGATGTACCTGTGATCTGTGTGGCGACAAACAGGAGATTTGTATGTTTTATAGTAAGTGATTGAAACTTCTATGTAGTTTTCTATTCCTTCTTCATTGATTGGCAATGAATCGATGCCCATGGACTTTCTGCTGTTTTTTGTCACAGGGGTGAGGGGAACTTTTAAGACTGACATATGTGACCATCCACCACAACTGAGCCTGGATGTCTCCAGTGCCACTATTGAGATATGCTCCATTGATCTTAAACAGTAGGAAACAAAGGATTTATTGACTGTTTTATTGATTTTTCACTACTTAAATGTCAAGTACTATAGACATGATATACATCATTTTAAAGCTAATTTCAAGCAGAATATTTTAGTTGAATATCTCAAAAATGATGAGTGGCGACTTCATGGCTCAGTTGTGCTGGATGGTCACATATTATAAGTGGATAATGTTTTAAATATTGAATAATTGTAATGGGCAGCTTCAAAACTTGATTGCCGATTGAACCATGTTCCATTGTTAGAACAAAAGAAACAGGCACCAATCTGAATGGAACAGGGCGGAACATGCACTTGAGCTTTTAAACTGTCCCTAAGACAACAAAGGTATTGATATGTATGTGAAATGTGAATTGTCATAATTATTGCTGCAGCTCTAAATTAGTGCTCTTGTGCTGATTGTTACAAATCTAGAATCTTGGAAAAGTACTTTGAACAGTTGGCACACTTTGTAAACATTTAGTGCAGAATTATTTTATGATCATCGATATGACGTGAATTGAGTTTAGGAACATGATTCAGTTTAAATGGTAATTTTGACATGATTAAACCCTATAATAGGAAGATGCCATTCTCCAGTATGGGTGTTTTTAATCATTACCGTATTAGCAAGATTAAAAAGAATGTACAGTACCACAAGTAGAATGGGTTTCCTATCTCTCCAGTTTATTTATATGTTGAAGTAAGTTTTTGACACTGTATGCCTTCCTGCTGTCTATTTTTCCTGACCCAGATTACAAAAAAAATGAAGAATGAGCAGAGACCAGGCTACCCACCAGGATCCACTATGCAATACAACAAACAGGATCCAGTATGGTTTGTCTAGGTTTAATTTACAATGCAGTGCGTGGACTGTCCAAGCAGCACAGACAAAAACCATGTTGCACAATTTAGCAAGGACATAGAAAACCACCAACGATAGCAAGAAAAGTTAAGGGTTATTCTGCAAGGCGCTATATGCACAAATGCATCGCGTACATCATGCACACCAGCTGCTGGAAGAAGAAAGGTAGAGAAACACACAGAGGATCATCTAGAATGTCATTATGGTTGTTGGGAGTGGACTGCTGCCTGTTCTAATGTGGAGTATGGTGTCACGGTAATCACAATGCTATCTTCAGTAGATAGCAGATATCAGGTACACAATGATTCTGCTTGAAAATAAATTTTAACCAGCTTTCTAGCTCAATTTATGCTAAAAATAAGTTAATTAGATGCAGATAGTCTGAAATAGGAAACAATCAGATACATGTTGCTGTCAGCATTTGCATTCATCGTGAGACACTTTTGATTTTGATTTATGTAGTTTACTAGCTAAAATTGCAGAAAAGGCACCATTTACTAGTAATATACCAATGCTAATTAGGTGAGTTCTGACCCATAATGGGGGATTTTGTGCGTGTTTAAATTTTATAGAGAGATTTACACCCATGCGTGCACGTTTTGTTTAAAATCATAATGTATGCATGGCATGGATATCAATGCAATGTCTTGACCGACAATGCGCAGAAAACATCATGAACTTGTCGTGGACTCAAATGCGCTGGAGATCATGAAATGAACGCCAAGATCAGGTAAGCTTACCTTGTACATGTACAAGGTAGGTTAAGCTTAAGATTTCACCAAAAGACCCATGTAATTCAACATTTATAACTCATGCATTGGTCATGTTTTAACTGCTTCTGCGTGTCTGTCTAGCTGCCTGGCACTCTTGACTGCAAATTCATGAAAGCCTAAGCTTTTAATTTCATGTTTGTTTTTATGTTTGTTTGTTTGCATGCATGTATATACATGACTATAGACCTTGGATTGATGATGAACTTCAAAAATTTGCAGTGGTGAGTGGAGCAGAAGGTAGAGAAACACACAGAGGATCATCCAGAATGTCATTATGGTTATTGGGAGTGGACTGCTGCCTGTTCTAATGTGGGGTATGGTGCCATGGTAATCACAATGCTATCTTCAGTAGATAGCAGATATCAGGTACACAATTATTCTGCTTGAAAATAAATTTTAACCATAATGCTATCTTCAGTAGATAGCAGATATCAGGTACACAATGATTCTGCTTGAAAATAAATTTTAATCACAATGCTATCTTCAGTAGATATCAGATATAGCCTGATACGGACTCCGAGACTAGACGTAATCCGTATCACCCCTAAACCGAACCTAATAACGATTTTATCATACCGTACAAATAATCTCACATAACAAAAAAAATCAAACTGATCTTTTGGAAGCTGAAGATATTTGGTTTCAGGTATGACAAGTTTCTGAACTTTGGAAATCTGAGATTTGAGCCAAGATTTTTGAACTATTATATTATTAGTTATTAGTGAAGTTTGGGGGTGATACGGATTATATCTAGTCGAGAGTCTGTATCAGGCGAGGGCTATAGCCTGATACGGACTCGAGACTAGACCTAAACCGAACCTAATAAAGATTTTATCATACCGTACAAATAATCTCACATAACGAAAAAATATTCACTGGCGTAATTCTTGCCTGGAACAATTTTACACAAACCTGTCTACACGATAATCCTTGTAAAGTAAGCCTAACTCAGAATTATACTTGTAAGCATCCACGTGAAAGAAAATACGGATTTAGGGTGGTTTGGAAAAGCAAAACGAGGATCCGTGCGGATCCGCGATTAGGGTCTCAAAACACTCATTTTAGGGAAGAAGGGGTGTTTAAAAGAACTATCCTCGCTTAGGGTAGTTTTTTAAATTACCCAATTAACGGCCATTAGTATTGACATTATTTATCAAGTTATTCAGCACAAAAGAGTGGTTTCCAAGTGATTTTACACACCAGATTTAAAAAAATCAGAGCTGACTTCAATAGCGCCTTCAATAGCCGATCATTATCACTGAATGACACTCATACCGACACACGCAACGTCTATCCTTGTTTAGGGGCAAAATTCAAGCCAATTCCTCGCTTATGGTGTTTTGTTAATGTATCTCCCTGTTTATTGAAATTTTAAACCAATTCCTCGCTTAGCGTGGTTTTATTTGAGTAAAATCCTTGTTTAGGGTTAGTTTGGCAAAATTTTGACATCCTCGCTTAGGGTCATTTTTGAAAGTCAATTCATGCGGATGCTTACAACTTTTATACATGAGTGCCCCCCCCCCCCAACCAGCACGGTGATCTCCCACACCAACTCAACTCTGCGGCTGAGACCACTGAAACCCGCTTTTCGTTGCAAACTTTTGTTCAGAGAAGCTCTCTGTGTTATTTGGAGTGGCAAATCTCAGTGAAATCTGTGTTTTAAATATGGACACACCGGCTTTGTAGCCTATTATTGAGGCGCCATGACTGTTATCAAACAATCATTGCTGTGTGCATGGGTTGTCATGCAGAACCGTACATGCGGTATGTCCTTACTAACATGATACGGTGCCTCGACACGCACATGTGACATGCGCTCAGCAGGTATGATACCAGATTTATCATGTCAGTAAATTGGGGCGCTTATCCAATGAAAACACAGGAAATTACTTGATGGTATGATAAAGCTCTATATATTGCTGCCTGTAGTGTTCCAAATCGTATTTTGTTTCAGAGGTCATCTACAGAAGTTTGAAAAGTCATAATAAGTCTTTTCCTGTTTGTAGCTGGCACTTAATGTGTAATCGTGCAGAGTTAAAAAAAAAACTTGGCCTATTTAACATTAGTATAAAACAAGATTCAACTTAATCAAGGCAGTCCGGTGTGATTGACACTTTATATTCTTCCGTGTAATGTTCAATCCTGTTCTCTAGCATAATGCCAAGCAGCCCCAAAATGTGTCCAATGCTAGATTTAGTTGTCCTAATATTAGGACAACCACCTCATATTATAGTACATTCAACATTATAACCAGTTCTTTTTCCCTGTTTTTACAAACATTTTGTAGGTAGGATCCGTACACCATCTATTTCATATAATGCAGATGGAGCACCAGTTGACAAGAATCAATAACCAGTGAAGTTATAGAAGGAAGTCATAGGGGGCTACAACCATACATCAACAGTGGGTACTGGACATTTGCTATGGTACAGGTAGGTATACAAAATGTAGATGTATTTTTCCTGGGGGCCAAATTTGATGAGAAATTGTATTTGAAATCCTTGTTTGGGAGGTGTTTTTGCCAAAGAGGCCAAAACTTGTTTTGGGGCATTTTGAAAACATTTGGTCACACGTATGAACACTATTATGGTTAAGTGTCCCCCTCTCTGGGTCTCTCTTTTGGTTTTGATCAGGAGCGGTCATTTGTTTTAACCCTGTAGTGAAATTATTTGTGTTCATATGGTTACATCAATCTTTTGTTTATTAATACTTCAGTTATATATAGAGGCACAAAAATCCACATGTTTTGTAATTTGATCTTAATAGAAAATGTAACCAATTTTTATGTACAAATTTTCATAATGAAAATTTGTACATGAAAAGGTGCACAACTGTAATTTCGTGATGCAACCTGTATATGATCTACTTACGTCATGTCAAAAATAGTGAATTTGGATTGTAACCATTGCATTATTGCAGCCTCTCATCATAGGTTCTATAAAATTAAGTATTAAAAATGTCATTTTGCATTTTTTTTTTTTTTTTTACAGGAATGGCTGCACTGGGGATGCAAAGGAACTGTGTGGCAATTTACACTAATAAAGTATTGCAATGCTACAACACACCACGGCCCGGTATGGCAAACTCTGCCCACCTGTCAAGCTTAAGTTTAAAGAATATCATGATAGATGAATTCCACTGCAATAAATGAAAATAAGTCAAATCAAGTTGCAGCAATCTTGCACATTTATTTACAAGCATTTTAGAAAGCACTGTGTGCCACTGCTTTTATGGTGAATATCAAAATCAGATTATTTCCTCCTTCTGTTCTTAGATTGTGACTAGACTATCCAAATAGCATTGTGACAGATGCAGTAAAAAACAATATAACCAATCTTAAAAACAATATGATGCACTGCACCTCACCACATCTGCTGAAACAGTATAATTTATTAATAGGGCTGGGTAAGCACCATGTACAGCATACTAAGATACATTGATAAATTACTTGATATTAGCAGTAAATGAGAGCATTGATACAATAGCTGATATCAGTAGTAGATGTGAGCATTGATAAACTATCTGATATCAGCAGTAGATGTGAGCATTGATAAACTACCTGATATCAGTAGTAGATGTGAGCATTGATATACTAGCTGATATCAGCAGTAGATGTGAGCATTGATACAATAGCTGTTATAGTAGTAGATGTGAACATTGATAAACTACCTGATATCAGCAGTAGATGTGAGCATTGATATACTAGCTGATATCAGCAGTAGATGTGAGCATTGATACAATAGCTGTTATAGTAGTAGATGTGAACAATGATAAACTATCTGTTATCAGCAGTAGATGTGAGCATTGATAAACTATCTGATATCAGCAGTAGATATGAGCATTGAGACAATAGCTGTTATAGTAGTAGATGTGAACATTGATAAACTACCTGATATCAGCAGTAGATGTGAGCATTGATATACTAGCTGATATCAGCAGTAGATGTGAGCATTGATACAATAGCTGTTATAGTAGTAGATGTGAACATTGATAAACTACCTGATATCAGCAGTAGATGTGAGCATTGATATACTAGCTGATATCAGTAGTAGATGTGAGCATTGGTAAACTATCTGATATCAGCAGTAGATGTGAGCATTGATACAATAGCTGTTATAGTAGTAGATGTGAACAATGATAAACTATCTGTTATCAGCAGTAGATGTGAGCATTGATAAACTATCTGATATCAGCAGTAGATGTGAGCATTGAGACAATAGCTGTTATAGTAGTAGATGTGAACAATGATAAACTATCTGTTATCAGCAGTAGATATGAGCATTGATAAACTACCTGATATCAGCAGTAGATGTGAGCATTGATATACTAGCTGATATAAGTAGTACTTGTAAGCATTGGTAAACTATCTGATATCAGCAGTAGATGTGAGCATTGATACAATAGCTGTTATAGCAGTAGATGTGAACATTGATAAACTATCTGTTATCAGCAGTAGATATGAGCATTGATAAACTATTTGATATCAGCAGTAGATGTGAGCATTGATAAACTATCTGATATCAGCAGATGTGAGCATTGATACAATAGCTGTTATAGTAGTAGATGTGAGCATTGATAAACTATCTGATATCAGCAGTAGATGTGAGCATTGATACAATAGCTGTTATAGTAGTAGATGTGAACATTGATAAACTATCTGTTATCAGCAGTAGATGTGAGCATTGATAAACTACCTGATATCAACAGTAGATGTGAGCATTGATATACTAGCGTATATCAGTTGTAGATGTGAGCATTGATATGGCGCACTATCGCAGGTAGAGGATAGTAAAAACAAAAATTCCTATAATTTGCAGTGGCGTAACTAGGGGTGGGCAATGTGCCCTGGGCGCCACCCTTAGGGGGGCACCAAATTGACCAATTCAGCATCGATTTTGCACCCCTCTAAGTGATGAAAGTCAAAATTTTTGTGCGGATTTCAGCACAAGATCAATTGAAAGAACATTTTAAGACCGATATTCAACTTCTAGTAACCAAAATTAATTAGTGGTAGACCTTATTTTCGCGCGCTCCGTGCAATTGTTTCAAGAATTGGGGGGAGGCAGTTGTTCAAAATAGAAGCCAAAATGAACATCTCCTTATTCATATGTAGGGGGTGCCTTAGGGGACGTGCCCCCTCAGTATTTGTAATAAAAAATTCAAAATAAAGTCACCATTTTGACACTTGTTGTTATTATTACTTAAAGCCGTATGTGTGATTTGCTCCACAGTGATGCCCCCAATTTTTGTTGAATTTCTAATTTTGCATGATTGTAATGCCCAATGGTGTACTAAAAAACCATGGCTGAAGTGCTTTAATTACAGTAAAATTTAAGCTTTTATAATAAAACTGGAGATCTCCGGTTTTATTCAGAATACGCCGATCGAGTGGTGGCTAAATACATCGTGTGCATGTGTTATTAGTGAATCATTGATCTATTCCTCTAACGTCTTGACGTATAAACTGTGCATATGACTCTGTGATATCAATATTCGTGTTACGTTTTGTTTGTTCGTCCTAGCTGTGTGAAGCTACGCCATGATAATAATACGATAGGCAGCTAATACAGGCATTGTAGGTGGAATGAAAAAGCAATTTGTTTGGCTAAAAATTAAATGTGATCAGTGCAAACTAACATTCAAATAGGAATATATTCTTTATGCAAATCATGCATCATGGCTTTAAAACAAAAAGTGCATAGTGTCCAAAATAGAAGCCAAAATTGACACTTCTCTATCCATACACAGGGAAGAGGTTTCTGAGGGTAGTGATATAGAGTCCCAACTGGTGGCATTTTTCATTTTTTGACACTATTGTTGTTATCATTGCTTAAACACAAAAGTGTATGGGTGTCCAAAACGGGCACCTCTTGATCCATACACAGGAGGTGGATGTGCCCCTCAGTATTTGTAAAAAATATCAAAATCAAGTCCCAATTTGTGGACCAATTTGACTCTTGTTGTTATCATTACAACAAAATGTCCATGACTTGTGTGTCCAAAACAGAAACGCATGGAGGGGGAGTCTGAGGGGTAGTGATATAACACGATTAATTACTATAGCAATGGGTTTACATTTTTATGAAAGGAAGTCTCCAGCAATTATGACATTATGCCTTGTGTAGAAAAATAATTATCATAGTCAAGCACGAATGGTTTTATTTCTAACAAACTCATATTTACCATAAAAAAACAAATAAAAACTAGTTGTCTAGTGCAATGACGTCATGGTTATTTGTGCTCAATTTTCGCCAACCCTCATTGAATTACTGGGACAGCATGGCACCAGACAATTTTGGCGCCTGGGAATTTTGAATGTTTCAGAATATTGTGCGTTGAGACACGGCTGTTTTCGTTTTTATGGTCAATATGAGTTTGTTTAAAATAAAAACCATGTGTTTTGTGCTTCATAATAATTTTCCTAACATATAAGTTGTTATGAACCGAGTGTTAGCGTTATGATTATGATTGCTGAAGACTTCTTTTAAATGTATTGTTCTGCACTAGACATCACCCCACGCCACATAGATTATCAAAGAACAGGGATAAAGAATCGTAATTCTATAGAATTTTCACATCATGCTGATGACTTGCACCAGCTAGTTTAATGTCTTCAAAAAGAATGGTATCATTGCACACACACATACACAGGTGAAGAGGGCATCCTGCTTATAGTGCAGGGCGATACATTGAAAGATAGTGTAAACTCATTCCTATGGTTATTAATCCTGTTTCATCACTACTTCTATGGCATATTTCCGGCGCACTCGTGTGTATAATATTTAATGTTTAGAGGGAAATTAATATGCAGGGGAATGGTGTGACTATCCTATTGTTAACCTGACCGGTTGTTAAATTTTAGAAAGCAGTTGCAAATAAATGATTAATTCCCAATTTCAATGTAATTTTAAACAAGCAAGCTTACAAAAAAATGTAAGGGGATGAGGCTGTGCCCGTTATTATCTGCATGTTCTATAATGAAGTATATATAAATATGTCATGTGTCTAATAAATTATACAGCATTTCCAAAGTGAAAGCATTTTGTCCATCTTGTCTGTGAACTGGCCATGGATATTTTAAAAAAAACCTCAGTTATTTATTGGGAACTATTATGCCAAACCCATAACCTTCTGCACACTTTACAGATTGCCCTTTTAGTGTGGCTCCAATCATTCCATACACCATGTAACAACTTTGGTAGTTGCACCTGTTAGGCTGCGATCACATAGAAGTATACTATTCGGGTATACGGTGCACGTTTTGCAGGTGCACGCGTATACCTCAAATTTTTCATAGTACCAGGTCACATAAGGCTACGATCGCATAGAAGTATACTATTCGGATATCACGATGCACGCTTTTGCAGGTGCACACATATAGCTTAAATCGAGCAAGGTAATTTCATAGTACCGGGTCACGTAAGAGCTATTCGAAAAGGCTGTATACCTGCGTATAGTATAGTATAGTATAGTGGGAATCGTGCATGTTCGATTTTAGTGCAGCGTATACCATCCTTATTTTAAAAACCTAAACCATATGTGGGTCAATTCATGTTTTTAATAGATGCACTATCTAATTCTGCACATTATGACACCTCATTGAATGCAATGTGACCTCAAGAAGTAAAGTTACAAGCATTTGATAAGACGAAGAAAATGGGTAAACTGACATACTCGCTATTCGCTATACGAAATACGCTCATTCGATCAGGCTGAGTTCACATAGTATACTCCTATAGTATACCGTATACTTCTATGTGAACTCAGCCTTATAGTGCAATAGATTCCTGTAAACCATCATGCAAATCATGTTAAATTTGCTGTGCAGGGTCAGGAAGTATATAGAACTGAGCATGTATCAAAATGATTGGTATACCCATCAGCTATGTTGTCATGAAACACTCTCTTCTTCCAAATTCAACATTAGACCCTCTTGAAATGATTACAATTCATAGTTTCATGACCTTTTATTACATAAATCTACAAATAAGATGGATGTTATACTGCAATTTGATGGGCAGTACCAGGGCATCTATTTTTCTGTTATTCACCCCCAAAGGGAGGGAATAATTTTACCCCTTTGGAGAAGAATTTTGTGTTTTGAAAAAGAAAAAGGATTCAAGGAAGATAAAATGATCTAATTTGGGGGGAAAGTCTATAACTGAAGCATGTATTATTATGTTTTATCAGGGCTGTCAACTCTCACGCATTGGCCAAGGTAGTATAATCTCACGCCTAGGTAGTAAATCGCCTAGGTAGTAAATCTGACGCCAAAAGCTGGAAAATGAGTA
Source organism: Amphiura filiformis (assembly GCF_039555335.1). Classification (NCBI taxonomy): domain Eukaryota; kingdom Metazoa; phylum Echinodermata; class Ophiuroidea; order Amphilepidida; family Amphiuridae; genus Amphiura; species Amphiura filiformis. The sequence goes on from NC_092633.1 coordinate 72,258,265, forward strand.
ACATCTCACGCATCGTCATGAATAATTTGTTGCCCCTACCATCCCCCCCCCCTTTTTTTCACATTCCCGAGCGCCGTGGCTCAAATATTCATGGTACAAAATGAACATTGAGTCGGCAAATCCCTGCACGCCTCTGTCTCACGCCAAGCAATTCCAAAAAAGGTGACAGCCCTGGTTTTATGGCCATTTTGGGATGAAATAGGTGGTTGGGTCACTGGCTGGCAGTGACTGCCATGTAGGGTAGGTGAATTCATCAAGTGTCATTTAGGCTGCGATCACATAGAAGTATACTATTCGGGTATAAGGTGCACGTTTTGCAGGTGCACGCGTATAGCTTAAATCAAACAAGGAAATTTCATAGTACCGGGTCACATAAGAGGGCACTATTCGAAAAGGCAGTATACCTGTGTATAGTATAGTGGGAATCGTGCATGTTCGATTTTAGTGCAGCGTATACCGTACTAATTTTAAAACTAAACCATATGTGGGTAAATTCATTTTTTAATAGATGCACTATCTAATTCTGCACATTATGACACCTCATTGAATGCAATGTGACCTCAAGAAGTAAAGTTACAGGCATTTGATTAGAGCGAAGAAAATTGGTAAACTGACAAATACGCTCATTCGATCAGGCTGAGTTCACATAGTATACTCCTATATGAACTCAGCCTGATCAAATGAGCGTATACCGTATACTTCTATGTGATCGCAGCCTTATGGAAGAGTTATAATGGGTACAGCAGTCCCTTCCCTTGGCTTTTCCCCATTCCCCATTATTTCGAGGGAAATCATGCTTTAGCATAAAAACAGGGAAGAGTTGGGCCAGTAATTCTTCCCTGCCTGGGGACTAGTGGAATACTGCACACAAAGATTAAGGCAGCTGGTCTAGGGAAGCATTTGGGATTCTAAAGGAGACGGAACTACCAATTAGCTGAATACCAGTATAAGTTCGTCTTCCTTTTAAACCTCACCTTCAGATCCAAATCCTTGATTATCCTTCCCTAGATGCAATAGTTCAGTGACAATTTTGAACACCAGCTGTAAGCCAAGAAAGACACTTAAGGGATGGGGTATGAACGTTTGGACAGTATTTATTGTGGGACATTAGAGCACATCAGACGTATCGAATTACATTCTGAATACGAAGAATGTCCTTCTGATATCAAATAATTTTGATATTTTTGATATTTAACAGTACTCGAAGTAAGCTTAATCAATCTGATGATTTAAACTTAAAGTGTATGTAGGTGGGATGAAAAGCCGACGAACAATTCAAAATTTTGACTTTCAGTATTGAAGATATGGATTTTTTTCCAAAAACACCAAAAAAAAAATTAGGTCTTTTGGGGGGAAAAAAAATCCATATCTTCAATATGAAAGGTCAAAATTTTCAATTGATCACCGGCTTTTCCTCCCAGCTACATACACTTTACAAATATATCATTAGATTTATAAAATTTACTTCGAGAATTGTTATATATCAAAAATGTGAAAAATATCAAATTTTAATAATTTGTCATATTATTTGTATTATATCGTCAATCTCAAAGAACTACACATATTCGATACCCGAAAGACTTTCGTCGTACTCCGAATGCAATTCGATATTTCTGATGTGCTCTCATTATTTCTCACAAAAAAATACCGTTGAAACGCTCAAAACAGATCCCTTAAAGCATCATTCTGCAAAATGTATTATATTATTGTAATGTTGTATGGGGAAATTGTGGTGTTACTGTTTCAAAGAAACTTCAAGTTATTCAAAACAGGGCTGCAAGAACTATCTGTGGTGCACAATGGGACACACCTAGCATAGAGGTCCGTGCTGAACTTAATTGGAAACCATTAATTGACAGACAAAACTCAAATTGTTTAATTTTAACCTACAAAATCTTAAATCATCTTGCACCTCCTTATTTGAGTCATATTTTCAGTCACGTAAACAATAGGTATAATTTTCGTCAAAGCCAAAGCAATGTAACTATTCCCCTGCCAAGAACAGAGTACAAAAAGCGCAGTCTGTCATATAGAGGTGCTGTAAGCTGGAATGAACTAGAAAATAATATCCAAAACTCTCCAACATTGTATACTTTCAAAAATAATCTTAAAAATCATAAAGCCATGCCTGTAAGCATGGTATGTATGTAAGTATCATTTTGGCTTGACAATTAATAATTTTGAGTTTGTAATATGTTTAAGTCTAGATAATAAGCTTTTGTAATTGTTATTTTGTACATGTATGTTTGTTTGTTTATGCACGGCCCCAAGGAAGAACAACTTTTGTTGAATTGGGCTTTCCGTGTTGAAATAAAGTCTAATATAAAGCATCTTGGCAGTTATTATGAGTGCGATGGCTGAAAGATGGTTTGCTCCATTCCACATCGGGCCGGAATGGCGAGTGGAATGAAGAGATGCTTGGAATTTATTATTGACTAAATCCTTTTTGACTGGTTAAGCTCTCATGCTTAATTTAGAGATGGAAAAGTTTTCTATTAAAAAAACAAGATTGTTTTGAAAATACAATGGAGAAAGTGCTGAAACTTGTTTCTTTGTTATTAGTAAACCATGCATGCAATTGAAACGGTCTTAATTAACTTTTATGGCATAACAAACTTCGACAAATAATAAGACAGGCAGAAACTAATTGGTTTTATATATTCAAACTGTTTAATTAACAAACAAGAACATCTTAGAAATAAAAACCTAATATCACATCACCAAACCAACCAAAATTGATTCATGCACTTATCATTATACTTAGTTATTTATTAACTACAACTACAAAATAATTTCAAATGATACTTAGCAACAAGTATATGGATTAACTAATACCATTAATCCTGAAATAGTTGATAACCTCTTTCACAAACCATGTTTTTGTTGTCAAAAGTAGGTTCAGCAGAAATTGAAATTAGCAAAGTTTATAGCCCAATTCATGTACAACTGATTACCATAGCTGCAATCCCGGAAAAAAATGTGTTCGAACACCCACTGTAATTCCCATGTTCTTCTTAGCATAGTGCGCACGCTATATGAGTCACTGGAAAATAAGAATTATAATAGTGTTGTCTCAACGTTCATCTTAAGCATGCCCCCTCCCCTTTCCCCACCAAACAATGTTGGGAGAAGATATGGTGAAGATGAGCATATTGGACATGCCAACATTGTAATGGGGTAGAAGGGGACCATTTCCAATATGGCCTTTAAAGTGTTCGAACAAATATTTCTAAGATTGTGGGTGACTGATTGACCACTCAAGTCAGAGCCATGTCCTTGGTAGTCATTATCAGAATCATGGGGGAAATTCTTTACATGAACCTAGACCTGACCACCTTTATTGAGTCAATATGGTCTAAGAACCATTATTTCTGAGAAGAAAACAGCTCCTATTCCTTTTGTGCTGCAGAACGATGAGTGATGGTGAAAAGTAGCATATCAGGAAGGGGGGATACTCATCATAGTACTTGCATTAACTTTTATTTCTCTTTCTTAAATTATATATCCATAAATGCAAATTTTAACAGGTGGTTCCTTCTCTTCAGAACTTCCATAATCTTGTTAAGATTAAAGGATTTTTTTTCTGTGATTTCTTTTATTTCCAAAATGGAAAAAATTAATGTTATACTTTGCTCCATTGCGAGTTTAAAGTGACACATGCTTTTGTGCTGCAGGTATGTTCACAGGCTGCCTTTGTACGCCTGTGTATGTGCTTCATACTTCTGTTACGCTAACACTCGGTTCTAAAACTGTGACCAGCCAGTGAAATAGGCACATATGTTACCTTCAACTACTGATGAGGCAGTTTTCCCCAGTTATTAGGTTTCATGTGGCCCAACTCTTTATACAAATTACACAAATATTAGCAATCAACAAGTGCAATGGTTGAAATGTAATGAGGTGGAAGATGGATTGTTCCACTTCACAAGTTTTATGGTATATGTGAAACAGAACAATACATCCCTTTCCCCGAGCATTTGTATTTCCACCATTTAAGACAGAACTTTACTTTATATCACTCATTCAGAAGTCCAATGATTTTCACATTTTACATGCCTTCCCATTTAAAGAGCAAATCTGCTAATCGACCAATGAATAGCTTAGAATTTATAAGTGATATAAACAGTGCTACCACATAAATATATTAGTTGTGAATCTTAGCATTCCTAGCAGTTCACTACTACAACACTTGAATAGAAAAGAAACAGAAATGACCTGCCAAATATGTCATTTTGCTTTCATACAAAGGGTGAAAACTTGTTTGATAGCTGATCAAATTCAATAAAATCAAGTCTGTGCTACAAAAATGGAGTACTTACTTGAGTACATCCACAAAACATCTACTAAACACTAACCTTGTTAATACCAACCAAGTTAATTGTTTCTTTGAATTATTGTCTGTTTTGTCACAATTTCAATTAAAGAGCATTTTGTGATCCCCCACTTTTTCTCAAAAAAAGTTGTGATTTTTATACCTCGAATATCCGGAAACCTGTGGATTCATGTTTGTGTGCCAAAAAATCATTCGCTTAGCATAAGTATTGTCAGATTTGTATTTATGTTCTGTCAACAGAACAAATTACATCACAGTAGCATATGGAGCAATATAATATAAACTGAGCTCAAAAAGAAACTTATAATTTTTCACAAGGTCATATCTTGAAATCCTGTCTATCAAATTCTACCAAAATCACACACAGGTTTACTTCAATACTCTACTCTTAACACATGTCAGTAACCACACAGTTATCCAACTGACACAACAGCAAAATGCACTGACATGGAACAGCTTCCTGGAACACATTCACAGCCCAGCCCTGTTTCATGAAAAAAGTGTATGAAAAGCAGAAAGCAGCACCGTTTTATCATCTGTGCAAGGATCTTGTGTGCATTCTCACAGATTTTTTGTGCTGGGTGCCAAATGTTGGGCTGTGAAAGTGGAGGAAGTCCAGAAAGCTGTCCCATGACAGTGCATTTTGCTGTTGTGTCAGTTGGACAACTGCTTGGTTACTGACATGTGTTTTGAGTAGAGTATTAAAGTAATCCTGTGTGTAATTTTGGTTCATTTTGATTGACAGTATTTTAAGATATGACCTTGTGATCCACAAGCTGTAAAAAATTATAAGTTTCTTTTTGAGCTCAGTTTTATAATTATGCATAAATCGCACACATTAAATCGGAATCCACTGGAATTAAGGTAATAAACTTTTTTTCATGGATATCTACTCAAACATACCATAAAAAGTGGATGCTAGAATCACAAAATACTCCTTAAAATGCATGTTACTATTACGTGAAAAAAGCACTACAAAGTATCTGCTTAAAACTAATGTTGTCATATATAACAACCAAAATGAAATTGATTAATTTTATTTAGCCTTGATAATGCCAATGCAATCGCAGTATGTCCAATTCTTAGTCAGTGGCTTAGCTTGTTACCGTTGATTGCACAAATTTCATTGGTTTCTGCACGCTGTCTATAACATGGTAGACGGTAACAGCCATGTCGCCATGGAAAACGCTTGTCGAGGCATGAGTATGTAGCGCGTTCTAGAGCATAATACACAAACAAGATCGCAGTACGAGACGGTTAACAAGTTTCTTTCATTTCAGAAAAAGGGGGGTTTTCATGATGGTAACTTAATTTTGTTAAAAACAGTGTTTATTAAAATGATATTTATGACTAAGAATGAGAATAAACGATATGAATTTTTGTTTTTACTATCCTCTACTGTGTGATAGACAACATACAGGTCCAATATTTGATCAAATATTGGACCTGCATGTCATACGGTTGAGGATAATATGTAAAAACAAAAATTTGTATTGTTTATTCTCCAATGAACCAATGCAATTCCTGCATTACATCTGTGAAACCTAGATACCAAAGATGTAAAATACAAGTTCATTTAATATCAAGAAAAAAGTGTTGCTTAAATAACAGCCATGCAAAGCAAAAACAAAATGTTGGATGCAAACATACATTCAGCTTTTCCCAGTTGATGTCACAAAGTCAAAACTGCTGTGACATTATCACACGCATGCCCTGGTTTATATAAATTTCTTCCATCAACTGGGAAAAAAGGTCATACAAAGTCATACAGCATCTTGTTAAAAGTTTCACATTTCAATCAAAACTTTAAACATTATAATTACATTGTTATCAAAATGTTAATAGACGTAGAATTGTCTTGGTTCATACAACTTTCTTGCATTAATAACTGTTAGTCAGATGTCAATGCTTAAAATTTACATGTCACCACCTAAGCTGACTGAATCGCTGTCATTGTCGCCACTACCATCATTACCATGTACCAGTACTCTCATCTTGTTCCTCATGCACTTTCGGCAAGTATTTTACTTTGAGCCATCGTCACATGTATGTGTTGAATGTTGGTCTCACTACCCTATCACTTTCCTCCCATTCTTCAATGCAGCAACCACACCGTTCCTATTTCAAATCAGAAACAAACATTTGTTATTACATTTTTCGGTGTGCCAAATACTTCAAAATGAGATGGAATTTAATCCCATATCATACAATGGCTTGTGCAGCGTATTTTTACAACCCATTAATGATTCCTCTGAACAGCCATCATGATCACTCCATATTCCTTTGAATGTACTTTTTTATTTATACTTATTGTAATTAACAACCCTGCAGTTGTACACTGGATGCAATACTTCCTCCACCAATTGCACACATGTAGCTTTAAGTGTTGACAACATCAACTTAACAGGTACAGGGCGTTATTTTTGGTAGTCTGAATGTGAAATGCACTGCACCAGTCCAACACACAGCTAGTCCAAATTTAAAATAAACTCAACCAGTGAAACCCAATGGGCTAGTCCAACACACCACTAGTCTGAATCTGGAAAACGCTCTTTCAGTCCAACACTGTGCTGGTCCGAATCTGAGAATAACTGCGCTAGTCAAAAACTAGTCAGACTAGTGGCATATTTTTCAGAATTAAATATCTGACTAGAACAGTGTCAGACTGTTGCAGTGGTTTTCATTTTCTGACTAGAGCATGCTTTTTTTCGGACTAGCGCAGTGTTTATCATTTTCAAACGGATGCACATATGAGTATAGGGAATTTGTGAAGTCGGACTAGTTTTTGTATGTCATTTTGAATCAGTCTCCTTGTGCTTTGATCTATGTCACTCGTTGAATTTTAATTTTAAAATATGGTATATGTACTAGATAACGATGAATTTCATACAGCATACTCAAGTTACTAGGGTGGGTACACCTTCTGCCTATGTTGGAGCTTTGTATCTTTGACAGAAATCAGCAGGGATCTGTATTGTTACAGAATATTTCAAACTTACTTGCATTTGTATTTTTCACATGGTAACAGCAGCCCCTGACATGCTCAAATTGTTCCGATGTCACCATCACAGAAACAACTTCCAATACTAGATGCACAGGTCAGATTAAGTTTATTACGCATTGGGTGTTGGCCATGTTCATGCTGCAATGCAATTAAATGCCCCTTGAAGATGTATCATGGTCCACTCCTAAAAAAAAAAAAGTCATTTCCAAAAGACTAGTTATAGTCACATTTATTTTCAAATACTAAATCATAGTCAATTTTGTGCTCAACTCAATATAACATATAAGGTGCATACTGCGCAGATGCTTTTGTCTGTGCAACTACATTATGTGCTTGTGAGTCTTAAATAACTACCACTAGTCTTTGTCTTGTCTTGTATCTTTATTGGACTCAACAAAGGCAATCTGGAATGATATAACGGTGAAAGAAACAATGAACAACTGTAACATGCTGTACTGTACAATAACATACAATCCTCTATGCCCCCAAGTCCTTGAGAGTATATTTTAGGTACCTGGACATTAAACACATTATGTATATTGAGAAATTGAGAAACAACTAAGTATTAACAGTCTTGAGGTGCATGGAATACCTGACAGATGGGGCTGCGGAATGCAGGCTTGGTGTGTGTATATATGTTTCCTTTAGGCCCGGAGAGTTGTAGGGTATATAGCAATCGTGATAGTGCGACTTTGGATGCTGTGTGTCACAGGTAGAAGAGGGTGGGGGATCCAGGGACAATGCTGATCCGGGGGTGTTTGGTGATGGTGGATATGCTTGAGTTGTGGGTGTGTCTGGAGTAGGTGGGGAAGCGTTGTCCTTCGGTGGCATAGTCACCATGCCCGGGTCACTGGGTGCAGATGCTGGGGGGGGGGTCTGTGAGATACAACTGGTGGTGTAGGTGGGCAGATGAAATGATGGGGCTGGCAAGATACTGCAGGTGTGCACCGCCACAATAACTTAAGGTTACTTGGCGAGAGCCATCTACGCGAACCACATATGTGTACATCCATATCAAACGATGACTTGTCGGTTGTTGTTAGTGCCTCATTTCACATGATAGTTAGGAGTAAATACCAGACTCATCTCAAGTGGAGGTCACTTCAAATCATCCCCAAGTGACATGGTTATGTAATGTTCTCTGTATTAATAATAAGCCATGTGACTTGGGATGATATAAAGTGACCCCCACTTGAAATGAGTCTGGTATTTATTCCCAGTTATTATGTGAAATGAGACACATGTAGCAGCCGACAAGTGCATCCTTTTGATATGGATGTACACATATTGGTCAAACTGACCTATGCCTGGAAAGCCGCTCTGCAATTTTCATGTGTGGGAATGAAATCACGTATGGGTCGACCAAACAAACACTGTGCTGGGGAAAGTTTAGTCCCCTTATCTGTATTTCTGTATTGTAGCTTAATTGCCCATTGAAAGGAGTCAGTGTCTAGTCTCCATTGGGGCTTGTGTTGTCAGTAAGAAGGAGTTTAACTGTTTTAACTGCAACTTCAGCTCTGCAGTTGCATGGTGCCGGACTCCTCAATTTTTGAGAAAGGTCTTGGTGGCAGTAGATGAGAACTCCAGGCCAACATCAGAGGACAGCTCATCACTTATTCCATATGTGCCAAATGTACACCTGAGGCTGGAGATTAGGGCATTTGATCCAACAGCTGCCCATTCCACAATTGGCCAATTACTGTAGCGATCCACAATGACCAAGTAATTGTTGCCAGCAAGGTGGAAATAGTCTGCGCATATCGGCTGGAACTGGAATGGGTACACTGAGCAGAGTGTGGGGCAGGTATGTTGCATCATGACGGAAGCTGGAAAACTGAAAATCTGCGTAATCTGTAACATTGAAAATTGAACTCCCTATACCTTACACAGTAAAGCATTATTGAAATCTGCAAAAATTGCAGAAAAATGACAACTCACAGACAAGTGTTTGAATAACTTCCCAAGAGTTATATAACTGAAATGATATATCAAATGAAAGAGGAGACTAGAAGCTTTGCACAGACACCAGCCTGACCTCTGACCCCAATGGAAAAGGGGTCAACGAACTCTTTGAAAATGACCAAATTTCACAAATTTGAAAATGTTTATGCATATTGCAATCCCAAGAACCCGCCAGTTTGGAAAGGTTACCGCTACATTCTCTGCATAGACTTCACATTTAATGAAAGAGGTGACAATAAGGTTTACATTGGTACCACTCCTATGATAGGAAGCATCCTAATTCAAAAATGTTACAGCATTGCAAAGCTGGAAAACTGAAAATCTGCGTAATCTGTAAAATTGAAAATTGAACTCCCTATACCTTACACAGTAAAGCATTATTGAAATCTGCAGAAAAGGCAGAAAAATGACAACTCACAGACAAGCGTTTGAATAACTTCCCAAGAGTTATATAACTGAAATGATATATCAAATGAAAGAAGAGACTGGAAGCTTTGCACAGACAACAGCCTGACCTCTGACCCCAATGGAAAATGGGTCAACGAGCTCTTTGAAAATGACCAAATTTCACAAATCTTTACGCATATTTGCAATCCCGCTATTGTACATGCCGTTTTCTTAAACCCACCAGTTTGGAAAGGTTACCGCCAAATTCTCTGCATAGACTTCGCATTTAATGAAAGAGGTGACAATAAGGTTTACATTGGTACCACCCTTACCAAACTTGAATGCATTCATGTTGTATTTGGAATGCATTCGGCAGCATTGTGGTAGAATGCATTATGAATTCAAACAACCACAACCTATATAACCACAACCATAAGGTCACAAGCTTAGTTTTTGTTGTCGAATGCATTCGAATGCAAAATAGCATTCGAGTTGCCCTCAATATGCACGAAATATTTAAATGAGTTCGAATGCATTCGCTGAATGCATTCTGAATGCATTCGCTGAATGCAGCGAATGCATTCTGAATGCATTCGGATGCAAATGCTAATACATTGTTTCCTGTTGCATTCGTTTTCAAACGAATGCATTCGAAATCAATCGAATGCATTCGAAACAATGTAATGCAATTGGAGCAATGGGCATGCATGTCTGATGATTCTTTTATGCTGCAGCTACTTGTTTTTCCAATGAGGTTTTGCATAAATGATGGGAACTTTCATGGGTCAATCTTACCTTGTTTCATGTGGTTGTTTGACGCTTTAAAAACACTCAAGATCTACTATATTTGTTGATCGTACGGGTGGTGATCCTCCGAGCCTTAATGGGATTCCCGCACACTGTGTGGCAATCCTCCACTGTGGGAGGTTTAATTGCCAAACACTGTATGGTGATCCTCCGAGCCCTCGTCCGTCGCACACTGTGTGGCAATCACACATGGAGGCTGTACGTACATTATCTACAAAATGTATTAGTAAGGGCTGTGCAATAATTACGAGCCCCCAGGGGTAAAATTCCAAACAGCGCTCCAAAAATTGCTTGCTCCCCCCTCTCGTCCTGCCAAAAATTGCTTGCCCCCCCCCCCTCGGCCTGCCAAAAAATCTTTGCCCCTCCTTGCACATCATGCCAAATTTTGGGATCCCAATTTGCCAACCTTATTAATGGTCGAGCACAGCTAGCAGGAAAATTTGCATATTTAAGGGAAGGGGTATGAACGTTTGGACAGTATTTATTGTGGGACATTAAAGCACGTACATCAGACATATCGAATTGCGTTCTGAATACGAAGAATGTCCTTCTGATATCAAATAATTTTGATTTTTTGAAATTCGCAATGTAATACACATTTTATGGCAAATCATTAAAAATTGATATTTAACAGTACTGAAAGTAAACTTTATAAATCTGATGATTTATACTTAACGATGTATGTAGGTGGGATGAAAAGCCGACGATCAATTGAAAATTTTGACCTTTTGTATTGAAGATATGGATTTTTTTCCCAAAACACCAAAAAAAAAATTAGGTTTTTAGGAAAAAATCCATATCTTCAATATGAAAGGTCAAAATTTTCAATTGATTGTCGGCTTTTCCTCCCAGCTACATACACTTTAAGAATATATCATTAGATTTATAAATTTACTTCGAGGACTGTTATATATCAAAATTTGAAAAATATCAAATTTGTATAATTTGTCATAAAATTTGTATTATATCGTGATTTTCAAAAATGAAAATTATTTGATATCAGAAAGACATGCTTCATATTCAGAATGCAATTCGATACGTCTGAGGTGCTCTCATGTTACATAAAAAATACTGTCGAAACGCTCAAAATGCTCATTCCAGATCCCTTAAGCGTTTCCAAGCGTTTTATTCAAAAGGCACCCCATAAATGTGTGCCAAAAATTGCTCCCCCTTTTCTTGTCCTCCCCCTCTTGCTTTCGTACCCCCTCTTTCAGCTCCCCAAAACTTTCTTGTCCCCCCCCCATTTTACCCTCCCACCAGGGCTCATTGCACAGCCCCAAAGAACTATAAAGTGTACAAATTCTCACTTACTTGCTTGTACTACGTGTGTAGACTACGTACGTTATGTATACGTATGTACGTACATATGTACTCTATGTACAGCATACGTCAGAGATACATACATACACCTGGATTACATCTGGCATAATATTACAAAACTGTAAATTTCAACAGGAACCCATAGCTATATGCCACAATGACCATTTATATAAGCTTATAAGCTTACCTTAATTGTTAGATTCATGAATATTCTCCTCTTGGAGTACTGTTGCAATTAATACCATTTCCTATACTAATACTGCACATTGATCTAAATATAGTCACAGAGCCTTGGTGTGTATTTTATTCACAAAAACCAAACATTTCCTGTGGTAATATCACAATACCAGCAGCTCACATCCATACAACCAGGAAGCTAGTGGAGACTATAACTGCCAGTATCAACTGCCACTTTTGTAGCATAATTTGAAAAAAACATGTGATGATCATGTGATCATCATTTGTGGTTGGATTAGAATGCAACCAAATGCAACACGAATGCAAAGATTTTTGTTGAAAAAAGTCTAAGTCCTTAGTTGTCAGATCCGAATGCAAAAATACCACAAAATGTATATATTGCATTCGAAAGGATTAACAAAATTTGTGGTCTGTTGCATTCGAATGCATTCAAATGCAAAATACCACAAAATGCCACATCACTACCACAATGGTAAGATACGAATGCATTCCGAATGCATACTGAATGCAATAATTGCATTCGGGTTTGGTAAGGGCACTCCTATATGATAGGAAGCATCCTAATTCAAATGTTACAGCATTGCAAAGCTGGAAAACTGAAAATCTGCGTAATCTGTAAAATTGAAAATTGAACTCCCTATACCTTACACAGTAAAGCATTATTGAAATCTGCAAAAATTGCAGAAAAATGACAACTCACAGACAAGTGTTTGAACAACTTCCCAAGAGTTATATAACTGAAATGATATATCAAATGAAAGAGGAGACTAGAAGCTTTGCACAGACACCAGCCTGACCTCTGACCCCAATGGAAAAGGGGTCAACGAACTCTTTGAAAATGACCAAATTTCACAAATTTGAAAATGTTTATGCATATTGCAATCCCGCAACCCGCCAGTTTGGAAAGGTTACCGCTACATTCTCTGCATAGACTTCACATTTAATGAAAGAGGTGACAATAAGGTTTACATTGGTACCACTCCTATGATAGGAAGCATCCTAATTCAAATGTTACAGCATTGCAAAGCTGGAAAACTGAAAATCTGCGTAATCTGTAAAATTGAAAATTGAACTCCCTATACCTTACACAGTAAAGCATTATTGAAATCTGCAGAAAAGGCAGAAAAATGACAACTCACAGACAAGTGTTTGAATAACTTCCCAAGAGTTATATAACTGAAATGATATATCAAATGAAAGAAGAGACTGGAAGCTTTGCACAGACAACAGCCTGACCTCTGACCCCAATGGAAAATGGGTCAACGAGCTCTTTGAAAATGACCAAATTTCACAAATCTTTACGCATATTTGCAATCCCGCTATTGTACATGCCGTTTTCTTAAACCCACCAGTTTGGAAAGGTTACCGCCAAATTCTCTGCATAGACTTCACATTTAATGAAAGAGGTGACAATAAGGTTTACATTGGTACCACTCCTATGATAGGAAGCATCCTAATTCAAATGTTACAGCATTGCAAAGCTGGAAAACTGAAAATCTGCGTAATCTGTAAAATTGAAAATTGAACTCCCTATACCTTACACAGTAAAGCATTATTGAAATCGGCAAAAAATGCAGAAAATGACAACTCACAGACAAGTGTTTGAATAACTTCCCAAGAGTTATATAACTGAAATGATATATCAAATGAAAGTGGAGACTAGAAGCTTTGCACAGACACCAGCCTGACCTCTGACCCCAATGGAAAAGGGGTCAACGAACTCTTTGAAAATGACCAAATTTCACAAATTTGAAAATGTTTATGCATATTGCAATCCCAAGAACCCGCCAGTTTGGAAAGGTTACCGCTACATTCTCTGCATAGACTTCACATTTAATGAAAGAGGTGACAATAAGGTTTACATTGGTACCACTCATATGATAGGAAGCATCCTAATTCAAATGTTACAGCATTGCAAAGCTGGAAAACTGAAAATCTGCGTAATCTGTAAAATTGAAAATTGAACTCCCTATACTTTACACAGTAAAGCATTATTGAAATCTGCAGAAAAGGCAGAAAAATGACAACTCACAGACAAGTGTTTGAATAACTTCCCAAGAGTTATATAACTGAAATGATATATCAAATGAAAGAAGAGACTGGAAGCTTTGCACAGACAACAGCCTGACCTCTGACCCCAATGGAAAATGGGTCAACGAGCTCTTTGAAAATGACCAAATTTCACAAATTTACAAATCTTTACGCATATTTGCAATCCCGCTTATTGTACATGCCGTTTTCTTAAACCCACCAGTTTGGAAAGGTTACCGCTAAATTCTCTGCATAAACTTCACATTTAATGAAAGAGGTGACAATAAGGTTTACATTGGTACCACTCCTATGATAGGAAGCATCCTAATTCAAATGTTACAGCATTGCAAAGCTGGAAAACTGAAAATCTCGTAATCTGTAAAATTGAAAATTGAACACCCTATACCTTACACAGTAAAGCATTATTGAAATCTGTAAAAATGCAGAAAAATGACAACTCACAGACAAGTGTTTGAATAACTTCCCAAGAGTTATATAACTGAAATGATATATCAAATGAAAGAGGAGACTGGAAGCTTTGCACAGACACCAGCCTGACCTCTGACCCCAATGGAAAATGGGTCAACGAACTCTTTGAAAATGACCAAATTTCACAAATTTACAAATCTTTACGCATATTTGCAATCCCGCTATAGTACATGCCGTTTTCTTAAACCCGCCAGTTTGGAAAGGTTACCGCCAAATTCTCTGCATAAACTTCACATTTAATGAAAGAGGTGACAATAAGGTTTACATTGGTACCACTCCTATGATAGGAAGCATCCTAATTCAAATGTTACAGCATTGCAAAGCTGGAAAACTGAAAATCATGTAATCTGTAAAATTGAAAATTGAACTCCCTATACCTTACACAGTAAAGCATTATTGAAATCTGCAGAAAAGGCAGAAAAATGACAACTCACAGACAAGTGTTTGAATAACTTCCCAAGAGTTATATAACTGAAATGATATATCAAATGAAAGAAGAGAGTGGAAGCTTTGCACAGACAACAGCCTGACCTCTGACCCCAATGGAAAATGGGTCAACGAGCTCTTTGAAAATGACCAAATTTCACAAATTTACAAATCTTTACGCATATTTGCAATCCCGCTATTGTACATGCCGTTTTCTTAAACCCACCAGTTTGGAAAGGTTACCGCCAAATTCTCTGCATAGACTTCACATTTAATGAAAGAGGTGACAATAAGGTTTACATTGGTACCACTCCTATGGTAGGAGGCATCCTAATTCAAATGTTACAGCATTGCAAAGCTGGAAAACTGAAAATCTGGCGTAATCTGTAAAATTGAAAATTGAACTCCCTATACCTTACACAGTAAAGCATTATTGAAATCTGCAAAAATGCAGAAAATGACAACTCACAGACAAGTGTTTGAATAACTTCCCAAGAGTTATATAACTGAAATGATATATCAAATGAAAGAAGAGACTGGAAGCTTTGCACAGACACCAGCCTGACCTCTGACCCCAATGGAAAATGGGTCAACGAGCTCTTTGAAAATGACCAAATTTCACAAATTTGAAAACCTTGACGCATTGCAATCCAGCTGTTGTAGTACATGCCGTTTTCTTAAAACCACCAGTTTGGAAAGGTTACCGCCAAATTCTCTAAATAGACTTCACATCTAATGAAAGAGGCGACAATAAGGTTTACATTGGTACCACTCCCAAGGTAGCAGGCATCCTAATTCAAATGTTACAGCATTGCAAAGCTGGAAAACTGAAAATCTGCATAATCTGTAAAATTGAAAATTGAACTCCCTATACCTTACACAGTAAAGCATTATTGAAATCTGCAAAAAATGCAGAAAAATGATAACTCACAGACAAGTGTTTGAATAACTTCCCAAGAGTTATATAACTGGAATGATATATCAAATGAAAGAGGAGGCTGGAAGCTTTGCACAGACACCAGCCTGACCTCTGACCCTAATGGAAAAGCGGTCAACAAACTCTTTGAAAATGACCAAATTTCATAAATTCAAAATATTTATGCATACTGCAATCCTGCTATTGTACATGCCGTTTTCATAAACCTGCCAATTTGGAAAGGTTACCACCAATTTCTCTTCATAGACTTAATGTTCAATAAAAGAGGCGACAATAAGTTTTCCAAGAACAAGCAAATGCTCTTGATGGTGGTTCTAGAAGCATACAAATTAATATCGCATCTGCACATGAAGATACATAGAAGCTTTGCATATTTTTTTTTGGTATTTTTTGTATTACATGAACAAACAGTGGGTAACAATTTATCATTCAGTAGACATGAATTTAATATAACTAAACAAATAAATATCATTCCAAAAATAATCAAGTTATACCAATGCTTTAACAGTTTTCTGTCATGCAACTACCACCATGCCATATAATACAACGTGCCATGCCAACATGCATAATTGCAGTCTCTATAGCATACGCAAGCAACATGGTTAAAATACTCTGCAAGTATTCAGACCCACTGATTGCCGGTGTTGATTAATACGGCTGTAAATGTATGAAAACTGAACGATACAGGAATATGTATTTTTGTTAAATTTTATTAATGTCTACTGTATGAAAAGCAAATTTGGTCATATATTGGCCATATAACGATCTTTGTTTGATCTTTGGATCAATCGTTGATGTTGGTTCGATGCTTGTTATCAACTAACCACTAATTAATGAGAATTAATGCTAAATTGATATTGGTCAATATCAATTCATACTAAGATTCATTTGTTATAACATTAACAATAGTCAATAAATTGATTTCATAAGGATCAACCAAGCATCGATGGTTGATCGAAAGATCACACTATTTTGTTTCTATACCTTAATACTTGCCATAATACTGTACACATTAGATAATCATCTAAAGTTGAAAGCAGAAATTACTTGGAATAGTTTGTTGACAACACTCAAAATTCTTGGGAGCAGCAAATCATGTTGAAGTTACTGAAATTGTCTATCCGTCACTATGTTTAGCTGTTGACTGCACGGGAGTCTGATAATGCAAATGATATTGATTTGCAATTGATAGTGATTGAAGACAGCCAGGTTGCACATCAATTGGGAAATTTCAAACAGTCTCTTTCAATGTGGTGCTGGCTTCATCTGCTAATGGTCCTGATACTGAAATAAATTAAATAAAACAAGTAGAATAGTAAATCACAAAATATGTTGAATATATGTATATGACAGGAGCAAAATGTACATCATGTCCGATGCTGTATAACATGTTTTTCCATTTGAAATCATCCCATGTAAAGAGGTTGAGGATTGCCTAATTATTTCCTCCCATTGTTAAATTTTTAGCTAATAAATATATATAATTGGTGACTTTTCTCTCAATTTGCAAAGTGTAATTTTTTTCATACCCCGGTACCAACTTATGACATACGACCATATCGCTATTCTTCATACGCCTTGACATATAAACAGTGTGCATATCACTATTCGTCTTAAGTCTTGTTTGTACATAGGATGGGCAAGCTAATACACGCATTGTAGGCACTGGAATGAAATCACAATTTTCTTTGTTTACCCTCATTTGTTTGGCTAGAAATTAAAAGGGGGCGTTATGATCAGTGATAAGTAACATTTAACAGGAATCTATTCTTTATGCAAATCACACATCATTGCTTTAACTTGATCACATCACAAATATGAACCTTCATTTAACTTCTTGGTGTGAGGAACAATACAATGACCATATAAAATTATTGTATGTAACCCATGATGGTGTACACTGTTACTGCACCAGTAAAAATCCAAAACCACAGGGAGAGTAGACAAGTTAAACAAAAATACAACCATGCCTAAATGTGTATTACAAGGCCAGGAAAAAGTGTCACAAAGAATGGACCAAAACGACATTCAAAAGTGACTGAATAGTTCGATATCAGGAGCAGTTCTTACCATATGGGTTATTTAGTTACTTTGGAAGTGACACAAATTGTGGTGTACTGGCTCACTGACTAAGCCATAATTCCCTTATGCACCTGTCAATTACATCCGCAGCTACCCGGGGATGGTCCGAGACTTGACATCATGTGACCCGGATTTGACTCAAAATTTGCCCGGGGTGTTGGCCAGGACTGGTATAAGAATGGACGTCGACCAAAACCCTGGGAAACTGGGCGGACACTTTAGCCGGTTGAGAGCCGCGATTGTGTGGTAACTTACCCAGGGTTTTCCAACCAGTAAAATGGGCTGTGAACATTGCCGTGGTTTGCTGAAAGGATGCCCGCATTTATGGACCAGGGAATTCTATGCACTTGGCCGTATTTGAGCCGGGTTTACCGAGGATATATATTAACAATCCACTGGCTTGCCACACTGTTAATGTTCGTAATCCGATTCCAAAAACAAAATCATGGGTGTTGTTTTCAAATTCTGCAGTAGGCCCATATGCTCTTTAGCAGGCTCTAAGCCATACCGCCCTGTCTTCTTGACATGCATGTGCAAACGTAGGCCTGCTATACGCTAATTTTTGCCAAATGTATTATTTTTTTCTAATTTATTTTACGTTATTTTTTAAAGTTTTAAACCACCTCACCGAAAGTAAAGCTTTAAATGCTCAGGCCTACACTTAAAAACTAAACTGACCGTGATAATAAATGCATATGCAATACTTTTGTGAATCTGTGATCGACTGCTCCAGCCATCACACATGGCCATATAGAAGACTATATGGGTATTTCTCTGAAAAGGTGTACTATTGGAAGATAGGCAAATATGAATTTGAAAATGATTATAAAAATGTTTCCTTTACATATCTGTAAGGATGTAAGTCTCTAGTGCATGAAAACAATATTTGGCGCAATCTTTAGGCGCCTCTATATTATAGAGGCGAATCTGCAGGTTGTGCCAGGTGAGCATCATCTCCGTCACATTTAGGCCAAAAAGGAAAAAAGGACAAAAAAATTGTTAAAACTCTTAATTATGAGTTTTATGGATAACTTGTAAGTTGCTTGATTCATGTTTGCTTTTTCACTTTAAAAAAAATATGATTTTGTACTTTCGTCATTTAGTTGGGACAATGAGAGGCAGGCTGTACGGAAAATGTCATGTCTGTTAGTATTTTTTTATACAAACCTAAGTATATTCATAATTTTGCTAGAAATAACTAAATTTCTATTGACATAGTAAACACATACAATATCAATTACATTTCCAAATAGTAAATTCCATGTTGTCTGGGTCAAAGGTCAAATAAAGGTCAACAACAATTGTGATGGAGATGACAATGCTGTGATGGAGATGATAGTGATGTGACGCAGATGATATTTCTACACAAATTCATATAGAGAATCATCTCCGTCACAGACATTTGATTTCAGTAATGTTTTCACACTACTTGAAAATGAAATTCATACAGATGAGAAGGTTTAGAATTGGTAAGCATTTTCTGATAAACTAAACTGGACTTCGCTGTATCTCAAGATACAATGATGTGATGGAGATGATGGTGATGTGACGGAGATGATATTTCTACACGAATTCCTATAGAGAATCATCTCCGCCACGGCAAATTGTGACGCCAACTGATGAAGCGGAGATGATGGTTCAGACATTGACCTCTTCACCTCCAGCCGCTTTTGATGCCAATGTGACGGCAATGATGCAAAACCAAGGGACAGCAATGTTTTGACACAAATTTTGAATTATTCCATAAAATTGACTTTAGAAGTGGTTTTAAGCATTTAAACCTTCTTAGACATGATATTTACCCCAGTCAGTGGTAATTTTCACTCCCCACACTTGCTCACAAAAATACTACAAAATCACTAAAATTCGGTGCGTGACATTGGGACATGGGGTTTTCAGGGGGGTCGTCAGATATTGAAGAATTTTTTGACTCCAAGAAATAAATTTTTCCCCACTTGGATGTTCTTAACTATTTTTATACATACAAAAGTCCATGACTAAGCCAAAAAAGAAAAAAAAAATCCGCTTTTAAAACTTTTATGAGCGCCGAAAGTCGCGGGACTTAAAAGTTCCCCTTTTCAGAGAATCACCCATATACTGGCCAGGTAGTGTACAATGTTCTTTTTTTTTTTTAGAGTTGTATTTTTCTTCTTTAAAAAAAATAATTATAAATAGGTGTATGATATAAAATGGAATTCAATATCTTGTGTTGATATACAGATTTTCCAAACGTTAATCGTTTAGGCCTATGTCTTAGTCCTTTTTAGAGGTTCTGCAACAAGGTGAGTAACTGACATATTTGCAATGGAACACACAAGTAGGTCTGCTTTTGAAGCATTAAGGATCCATCCAGAGCTCTGCAGTCCATTGAAGACATAATTTTGAACTCGCATGACAAGATTGCACAATATTTATACCATAAGATTTAGTCCTATATTGGATCCGATGCACAGGGCACATCGTCATCATCCCTATATCTTCGTGTTAAAAATTGCTGTGATAGTACAGCGAATCCTCTCGTTTTTTTAACAGCTACGCATTGCGATTTTGTTCGAGATAGGCTGATCATATGAGATATCACAGCGTTTCTATATTCTACACATTATTACGATTTGTGCATGCTCTAGTACCACTGCTAGTACCCCATATGATGTTTCTATTACAAGAAAAAATTTGTTTCAGTACACTCACTCGAAAAGCAGTACACTAATTAGCGGGCCTTGCAGCTTGCTGTGGATATCTTTTACTGCATTTTTAACGTAAAAATTTGAAACCAATGTAAAAATTGAGATATATTTAATTTTGAGAATGACAATTATACTTTATAGGTATAAAGGAACGCTGTTTAGCCCATTTAGTTAAGTTCCAAGTCCTATAACACAATGCATATGTAAACTTTCTTTATCTGTGTCAATAATAGAATATTGATTTCAACGGAGTATTGAGCTGTATGGACAAAAATATTTATAATACAGGGTGTTAATAGACACTGTGCAGGGCCAGGAATTTGGGCTGAGGAATACCCAGAGTTTGCATCGGTTTGTATCAGATTTTTGCCCGGGGGGCAGGGAGTGGCTCAAGATTTATGCCCGGGAGGACCCGGGACTGACCAGGTGTTTACCTGGGACTTGAACTTTTAAACCCAAAATCCCCGGTTGCATTTGATATTTGCATTACCTGTTTCAAATTAGAACATGATTTGTTCCATTATCGAATTTACCATTTTCATCAAACTTGTGAAGGGGAAGAACCCACTTGAGGTAGACTTTGTGTGAACCAAGAGCTATTTGGGAACAACCATGAATTAACTCTCAACTACATTGAAACTTTTTGCAAGGACACAATTTCAGCTTTAAAGTAGCTCCTGGTTATATTAAGAGGACCTCCTGGCAAATGTGCTATTCCAGTTCAAATTCATACACTCCCTGCGAAAGATTTGACCTTGATATCCCACACATTACGGGCATGAAAACTGGTCTGGAAACCATGTTTTTTACCATTTTCTGTGAATTTGATTCAGATATAGGCTGAAAAACACTGGATACAATAACAAAAAAATACTGAAATCAGCTAAAATGCTGAAATTGTTCATGCCTGCACAAATCACACACCTTGTGTAGAAGAGTAAGGTCGTGTCTTGCATCTAGGCGCCTGCATTTCAACTGGACTAACCCAATATATGCCCTTTAAGGGGAGTGAATAATAATACCAGTGCAGTACTACTGCTGGTGGGTCCTGTACAGTAGCAGCATTGGTACTGTGAATGTACTCTTTGTGCACCAGTCATGTAGGAATCATGCACATTGCCGGGCACCCAGGTATAGGAAAAACAACACTAATTTCTGATGTTGCACCATTACAGAGCATCAATGTGTAGGAAAAACAACATTTATAGATAAGAGGTTAAGGCACCAGAAGCAAATTTGTTCGATCTTTGGAGTGACCGTTGATGCTGCTTTGATGCTTGTAATTAATGCACTATCAACTGATTAATCAGAATTACTGGTAAATTTGTATTGGTCAATATATCATTACATACACAGATTCATTGTGTAATCACAATTAACAATAGTCAATTAATTGATTTTATAGATGATAAAGGTCAACCAAGCATCAATGGTCGATAGAAAGATCAAACAAATTTTGGTCTATTGCCTAAGTGACTGATATGATTTTGTTGTAGTGAAAATGACAAAAATCAATACATACACCATTTAAATTTTTCACCAGGACTGCTGAAGTAATGAAGTCTTCATGGGTAGGTCGGTTGGCATTAAAAAAAAAAAGTATTATTTATTATTTTTACACGCACATTTTAAGCTGTAAATTGCGTAAGATAAAGGCCTTGGAACTCTTTTTTTAATTTTAAGTTTATTTAAATTTTAAAAAGTCTAGGGTCGGGCCTATTTTAGGGTCGGCCAGGTTATAAATCTAACAGGTTTTTTAGGCCGTACCTATCATAGACTTAAATGACACTGTTCCTGAAGCGATGTTTCAGATCATCTTGTTCTACTCCAACATACACCAATTCTTTCCTGATGGTTTCAGCATGCTTTGGAATTTTGCTGCAATCAGAGAACAATGTAAATGACAAAACATCATTTGAAATGTGTCTTTTTGTAACTATTGGTTACATTTTGAGCATATTCAGACAGCTTCGAAAGTTACAGCCCTCAAACATGAGTTTACCAGCCTTGCAGCTTTGGAATTTTGCTGCAATCAGAGAACAATTGTGTTGTAACTATTGGTTACAAATGACATAAGATAGGAATCCATCTGGATGGGTCAAGGAATCCTCAATTTCAACTCGGGGCATAGTCATGGTTTTGAGACCACCTTGGGCCTATAATTTTAACCATGCCACTCATAGCAGTCAATATTTGTATAATACCTCTGGACCACAAGTTAATCCCAGACAGTCAATTGTAGCTGAAATGCTGAATTTTATCAATAACAAGACAATTCTTAAATTTGTGACAGCAGGTCAAAAGTTACTTACACTTTAAAACTTACACTAACTAGATGGGTTAAATCGCTGTTACATTTGAATGGTTGCAGCTTGGTAGTTCCTTCTCCAGCTATCGTGTCAACGGCTCTAGTAGAACTAAAGAGGAAACTCACACAGACTGCAAATACAATGGAATTATGTAAATTAGCTACCTTATTTGCTTATTTCGCACCAAAATTCACTGCATAAAATTTTACAGAAATTATGCTAATATATAGGCGCTCTTTTTAAAAGTCAAAGTTCATTGAATTTACAACCGTATGACAAAGCAGACGAAAATAGTAACTTTTTGCACAAGATTTGCAATTTAAAGAGAATTGGCCATTGCTCATTCTAGTGACTCTAGTATATGGACAATATACATGCAAGTGTGCTTTTTCATTTAATGACATAAAATTTGAAAAATATTGTAAGGAACACTTAAGGTTTGACTTTTAAAACCTACATTTTGGGCAAAAAAATGTGTTTGGATAGGTAGTTTTCAACAGATTTTCCACATTCGCCTTGTTATAACATTGAATTGTGTTATCTGTTGACCAAGTGACTAAAAGTGTTTTAGGGGGAAGTGTTAGCTTTGGTTTGATATTTTTAAAAATCTGATTGGATGAAGGGAACATGTGAGGTTTCGAAAAAAAAACCCAATCAAATTTTTAGCTAGAAGCTTCACAGCTCCTACATTGCTATGTACTCAACGTGTAGTGTAATCAAAGACTGTGGTGGAGACATTCGCTGCTTGTTGTTCTCTTGTTGTTCTCTGCTTGGAACAAAAATGTGTGCTCAGGTGTATTGAGGTGGAAACTGTCAAAGCATGATGGTTTATAAGAGAATCATTTTGTATACAAACCTTTCCCTATGTCACTTTACACTTTAGGCTACCGCTTTAACCACTTCCAAAAAATAGGGACAGTGGTGCCAGATAGGTCGTCCAAAAATATGGGTAATGCACACCATGCATAATAAATATTCATGTGAATCCTTTTTTTTCCAATTTTGGGAAACACTTTTCTTTTTCATTTTCAGCCAATTTTTAAAGTTGACCTAAAATGACCCTTGACCTCAGTATTTGATCTTGAACACAACCATTACATGAAAGTTCCCATAATGCAGCTTTGGTTCATGTTTGGTTGCAATTTGAGTTAGTTTACATATTTCGCACCAAAGTTGACCGCATAAAGTTCCCTCTCTTCCAATGCAGGTCTCTCCACCAATGCACATCACTTTGCACTAAGTTTAAACCACTTCCAAAAAATAGCCTCAATAACTCTCACAGACTGCAAACAAATGAAATTAACCTCCAAACCATAACCATAACATTGGCCCCTAACATCTACATCTGTGGGGCTGTAGCTGTTAAAATGCATAGGGATTTAGGGTTTAGGGTTAGGGTTTAGAGCTAGGGTTTAAATAACAAGAAACCGGGCCAGAAACCTCCAAAATGGTTGCATTATATAATACAGTTTCATCAGCAGTATATCGCGGTGAAACTCAATTATCACCTGCAGAGAAAAAGTTTCAGGCCGGGTCAAAGGTCATGTTTTCCCGGGGAACTAGCCTTGGCCAATGGCGTGATCCGTTGGTGCCCGTTGGGATTCAATCACATGTGACGGCATCGCTTGCTCGGCACAATGCTCGTGAACAGGAGCATCATTCTGTAAAAAAGCATTAGAGGAGATTGGTGAACATTATTTTTCTCCCACCCACCACACCCATTAATGGTGGAGGAGAAAACATTTTCATTGCAAGATATTATGCTTATTCAAAACAAAATTAGAAATATTTGCAATTAGCGAGTATAAGAATTATCATGGTCATTATTGAGGCTTCGTGATAAGGTCGGCGTGTGGTTATTACTAGGAATTGTAGCAATGCCATCCAAGTAGAAATATTCACCAAAATTGATGGCAATGCTACTCGATACTTGTTGCAGAATTGACGTGTGTGAAAGGCAGTTTTTCTGTCCAAATTTTTGATTTTTAATGTAATAGTGTAGTTCTCAGATTAAAATTAACCAGCTTATTTCAAAAACAATTATGGCTTCAGAATTCTCTTGGAGTACGCCATGTATTTTGAAAAACAAAGGTTTCAGCCATTCAATGTTTGCTTTTTTATTGAGATCATGTTTTGATCAATATCTTTATATTTTGAAGGCCTCAGCTTTGCAAAGACCGCGGCATTTTAGTGAGCAACCGGCTCTATAGGTAATCACGAATGGAGCTCACCATGTATTTTCATACCGGGTAAAGTTGTCTCCTTAATATTTATCTTTGCTTTTTATGAGTCAACTTACATGTACTCCAGGTTTGTCCCAGGCGGAGTTCGGTCATGAGGTATATTCACACCAACAAAGTTGTCTCTTGCTTGCTTGCTAGCAATGCTTTGCCCCTTTTTGCTACTTTTAGGTAACCACCAGAAAAGTAAAGTTCCAGCAATCGCTTGTTCAAATTTGGGCTGCTCTTGTAAATGGCTGATTCCAGTTTTCTTTTTTCAAAAAACAATTTGGTAAATAAATTCACTGACCTTTTCTAATGTCTTATGTCGACAGAAGTCGCAAAAAAGTTGTCAACGTGTTGTTTTATTCTGTCTGGGATAATTCACAGAAATCCAGGTGTCCATTTATACTGCTCTAGGTCTGGAGCAGCAGTAATGGATGTAACAATGGCACCTCAGCCTCTTGCCCTAAATTGCTAACTCTTGCTAGAGGTTAAGGGTTAAGGGTTGGGGGTTAAGGATTGGGGTTAAGGGTCAGGATTAAGGGTTGGGGTTAAGGGTCAGGATTAAGGGTTGGGGTTAAGGGTCAGGATTAAGGGTTGGGGTTAAGGGTTGAGGTTAAGGAATGGGAGTTAAGGGTCAGCATTAAGGGTTGGGGTTAAGGCTTGGGATTAAGGGTTGGTGTTAAGGGTTGGGATATAAGGGTCAGGATGCAGGGTTGCTGTTAAGGGTTGGGGTTTTTGGGTTAAAAGGGTTGTGGTTAGAGGTTATGGCATAAGGGTTGGGGCTAAGGGTTGGGGCTAAGGGTCGGGGTTAACGGTTGGTGTAAGGGTTGTGTTAAGGGTTAAGGTTTTGGGGTTAAAAGGGATGTGGTTAAGGGTTGAGGTTAAGGGTTGGGATATAAGGGTCAGGATTTAGGGTTGTTAAGGGTTGGGGTTAAGGGTTGGGAGTTAAGTTTGGGATATTTATAAAGGGTCAGGATTAAGGGTTGGGATTAAGGGTTGGGATATAAGGGTCAGGATTAAGGGTTGGGGTTAAGGGTGGGGTTAAGGGTTAAGGGTTGGGGTTAAGGGTTGGGGTTAAGGGTTGTGGGTTAAGGGTTGGGGACTTGGGGTTAAGGGTTGGGGGTTAAGAGTTGTGGGTTAAGGGTTGGGATATAAGGGTTGGGGTTAAGGGTTGGGATTAAGGGTTGGGTTAAGAGTTGAGGTTAAGGGTTGGGATTAAGGGTTGGGGTTAAGGGTTGTGGGTTAAGGATTGGGGTTAAGAGTTGGGTGTTAAGAGTTGTGGGTTTGGGTTCAGTGTTAGGGGCTAGGTTGGGGTTATATATTATATCTGTATTTTATAGATAATAAGGATCTACCAAACATCAATGGTCTATCAAAAGATTAAAACTAATTTGGTTCTATTGCCTAAATGGCTAATATGATTTTGTTGTAGTGTAGAATAACAAGAATCACTGTATACATGCAGTTGCACCATTTAATTTTTTCACCAGGACTGCTGAAGTAATGAAGTCTTCGTCCCTTCCATCTCCAAGACTTACCTTTCATATACTTCCATGCAATGTCTCAGTTCATCTTGTTTTACTCCGACACATATTCCAATTCAAGGTCTTTTCTGATGGTTTCAGCATGCTTTGGAAATTTGCTGCAATCAGAGAACAATTGATTGTAAATGACAAAACATGACATTGCTGTGACCAACAGTTGAAATTTGACTTGTTGTAAAATATTAGTCTACTCTATTAGGTACATATAAGTTACTGTCTCTGGGCCACAATTTAATATTTTGGATACAAAGACCTCCACAGTAAGTTGATTTAACCAATTTTATATGAAGTTATGCAAAAATATGCCAATTAGCTACTAAATTTGCATATTTTGCACCCAAAATCTACTGCATAACATTTCCTGTCAACTCACTGGCACATTACTATGTGCCTTACCAGTTCTAAAATAACCCTCCCATGGATGGAAGTATGCAAAATTATGCAAATAGGTTACCGTACCAAATTTGCATATTTCATACCCAAATGTACTGCATAACATTTTCTTTCCACCAATGCACCTCTCCACCAAGGTACATTACTATACGGTATGCCTTAATACCAGTTCTGAGAAATAGCCCTAATGGAATTATACAATGCAAATAAGCTACCTAATTTGCATATTTCATACATAAATGTACTGCATAACATTTCCTGCCCACCAATTATCTTCACCAAGCCACATCATTATGTCTGTGTGTAGAATTGTTGAGAAGCCTAGCCACGACTTTGCTCACCGATGAGTTTCACATTCGAGGCTAGAGACCATTGCATTCAAAATCTAGTCGAATTAAGCTGTTCAAAGCATACAGCCAATTACGACGGGCAATCGATCAAAATGTTGCTAAATTGCACTTTTGAACAACAAAAGTTTTGACTGTTCAAAAGGGCAATCTTTACTCAAAAGATACAATTGATTCATCAAAATATTAACTTTCATCCATATGTCAACATTAACAGAAGAAATAAAACCTGTGGCAAAAATGTTACCGCTGACCACCCGAAAAGCGTAACAACATACTCTAGCATCGATTATGAGTGTGTGCAAATTCAAGCGAGAGTTCTCAAGTAAGTGTGTGTGACCCTGGGTGACCCCGAAATGACCTTCCCAAACTTTGACTCTAAATGTTGACCCACCAAGTTTCATGCCCATATGACAGTTTTTAGTAATGTGACCTCAGATGACCCCTGTCTGACCTTGGATGACCCTCAAATTACCTTCCGAAACTTTGACTCTAAATGTTGACTGTACCCACCAAGTTTCATGCCCATATGACAGTTTTAGTAATTTGACCTCAGATGACCCTTGGATGACCCCAAAATAACCTTCTGAAAATTTTACTCCAAATGTTGACTACCCACCAAGTTTCATGCCCATACGACAGTTTTTAGTAATGTGACCTCAGATGACCCCTGTCTGACCTTGGATGACCCCCAAATGACCTTCCAAAAATTTGGCTTTAAGTGTTGACTGTACCCACCAAGTTTTATGCCCATATGACAGTTTTTAGTAATTTGACCTCAGTTGACCTCGGATGACCCCGAAATAACCTTCTGAAAATTTTACTCTGAATGTTGACTGTACCCACCAAGTTTCGTGCCCATACAACAGTTTTTAGTAATTTAATGTGTACTCAGGAATGTTTATTACCATAAATAGTTGATATATTTTGGAAAGTTTTGACTAAAAATTTTTTTTTTCGTCCCTTCCGGAACGTAAAAATATCACCTCAAAATGTGGCCGGACGGAAAGTCCACTGAAATATTTTTTAGTTCTGAAATTGTCTATACAGAAGACCATTATAATACCATAAACAAAAAAAACCTATATTTTTTAAAATATGTAGTACAACATCAAATTTAACAATTCCGTCCCGCCACACCGAGAGGGCGCTTACGTGTGTATTTTATTGCCTGCATTCAAATTGACTGGCAATTTGTACTTTTTTTTTGCCTATTCATAATCTTTGGTTAGTAGCCTATTAAACCAGATGAAATTCACTCCTGTGACAATTTCTAAATTTTAGGTTGAGTGATGACCATTTTTGGCTCTGGCCCAACAAAATTAGGGTTAGGGTTCGAGTTTTAATTTGTTAATGGGCAGGTGGGGTTGTGTTGTTTTAATGTTTGACAGGCCTTATGTCTAGTTGCAACATATCAAAAATTTGGAACCCTATCTTGCTTAAGCATGTCTAACCCTAGGGTGTCAAAATTTTGCACATAATTCTATGGAAAAAAATTTAGATGCCATTTTGAGGGTAAAGCTATAGGCTTAGGTTTTAGAACTTCCACCGGGAACAATGTATTGAAGCGCTAATTGAGATTTAAATTTTAGAAAAAATCAGGACAATGGCTTCCTGACTGAGGCTGCAAGTTCCTGTAAGATATATGATATCATGGCATTTGAGCCCCCAAAATGTTCAGGAGTGTAACAAAACTAGGGTTAGGGTTAGAGTTTAGATTTGTTAATGGGCGGGTGGGGTCTTGTTGTTTATAATGTTTGACAGACGTTATGTCTAGGTGCAACATATCAAAAATTTGGAACCATATCTTGATTTAGCATGTCTAACCCTAGGGTGTCAAAATTTTGTACATAATTCTATGGAAAAAATTAAGACGCCATTTTGAGGTACCGGGGTAAAGCTTAAGTTTTAAAACTTCCAACTGGGAACAATATTGAAAAGCTAATTGAGATTTACATTTTAGAAAAAAAATAAGGTCAATGGCTTCCTGTAAGATGATATCATATGGCATTTGAGCCCCAAAATGGTCAGGAGTGTAACAAAATTAGAGTTAGGGTTAGAGTTTAGATTTGTTAACGGACAGGTGGAGTCTTGTTGTTTTAATGTTTGACAGGCCTTATGTCTGGGGGCAACATATCAAAAATTTGGAACCCTATCTTGCTTTAGCATGTCTAACCCTAGGGTGTCAAAATTTTGTACATAATTTTATGGAAAAAATTAGAGTTAGGGTTAGAGTTTAGATTTGTTAACGGACAGGTGGAGTCTTGTTGTTTTAATGTTTGACAGGCCTTATGTCTGGGGCAACATATCAAAATTTGGAACCCTATCTTGATTTAGCATGTCTAACCCTAGGGTGTCAAAATTTTGTACATAATTTTATGGAAAAAATTAGAGTTAGGGTTAGAGTTTAGATTTGTTAACGGACAGGTGGAGTCTTGTTGTTTTAATGTTTGACAGGCCTTATGTCTGGGGGCAACATATCAAAATTTGGAACCCTATCTTGCTTTAGCATGTCTAACCCTAGGGTGTCAAAATTTAGTACATAATTTTATGGAAAAAATTAAGACGCCATTTTGAGGTAAAGCTTAAGTTTTAAAACTTCCAACTGGGAACAATATTGAAAAGCTAATTGAGATTTACATTTTAGAAAAAAAATAAGGTCAATGACTTCCTGTAAGATGATATCATATGGCATTTGAGCCCCAAAAATGGTCAGGAGTGTAACAAAATTAGGGTTAGGGTTAGAGTTTAGATTTGTTAATGGACAAGTGGAGTCTTGTTGTTTTAATGTTTGACCGGCCTTATGTCTGGGGGCAACATATCAAAAATTTGGAACCCTATCTTGCTTTAGCATGTCTAACCCTAGGGTGTCAAAATTTTGTACATAATTTTATGGAAAAAATTAGAGTTAGGGTTAGAGTTTAGATTTGTTAACGGACAGGTGGAGTCTTGTTGTTTTAATGTTTGACAGGCCTTATGTCTGGGGCAACATATCAAAAATTTGGAACCCTATCTTGATTTAGCATGTCTAACCCTAGGGTGTCAAAATTTTGTACATAATTTTATGGAAAAAATTAGAGTTAGGGTTAGAGTTTAGATTTGTTAACGGACAGGTGGAGTCTTGTTGTTTTAATGTTTGACAGGCCTTATGTCTGGGGGCAACATATCAAAAATTTGGAACCCTATCTTGCTTTAGCATGTCTAACCCTAGGGTGTCAAAATTTCGTACATAATTTTATGGAAAAATTAAGACGCCATTTTGAGGTAAAGCTTAAGTTTTAAAACTTCCAACTGGGAACAATATTGAAAAGCTAATTGAGATTTACATTTTAGAAAAAAAAATAAGGTCAATGACTTCCTGTAAGATGATATCATATGGCATTTGAGCCCCAAAAATGGTCAGGAGTGTAACAAAATTAGGGTTAGGGTTAGAGTTTAGATTTGTTAATGGACAAGTGGAGTCTTGTTGTTTTAATGTTTGACTGGCCTTATGTCTGGGGGCAACATATCAAAATTTGGAACCCTATCTTGCTTTAACATAGCTAACCCTAGGTGGTCAAATTTATGACTGCCTTGAGCACGCATGTTTATTATGACATGTCTGCCGAAAACAAAAAAAAAAAATTACGGTGAATTGACACTACAAAAACTCACATTTCTAAAGCGCTAAATTATCAGCAATACGACTTACACGTTATAACAAAATGGATATTTCACTATAAATGAACTTACCTCCATAAAATGGCGCATCACACGACTTTCCAGACGTTTTAAAGAGAAAGAAATGTACCACGTTAAATCGCATTGAAAATAACTGCCGGTCTACGTGTAAACTACGCCCATCCCTAACATGATTTCTACGTCATTGGGTACAGCTGTGCCCATACATATGCCCATATATGGCACGGAGAAAATCAAATATTGCCATTAAAACAAAATAATAAATCATTTTATTCTAGCATACGTAATGTAAAAAATATTTCTAGCACACTTATATGCACAATCTTTGATTTTAATCAATGATAAGAAATAATAATGTATAATTCCGGCGTTCGTTCCGGGCGTTCGCCGTTTATGTTCGAGCCAGCTAAATAATATTTAAATGATCATCACTTGTTCACAGGGCTGGACGAACCGATATGAAAATATAAAAAAAGGACGCCCTCGGATGAAATCTGTTGCCATCTGAATTTTTGTATAATTGGGCCAAAATGTTTTTAAATAACATTCTAATACCCAAACTTGTTTTTTTCAGCAGGGAATCACATAACATTCCTATTTCAACACTTTTCCTTGTAAAATATCCAAAAAATGTAAGCTTTTGAAGCCATAAAAGTACGGGTTTGGTTGGCAATATTAAGAAAAATTACCGCAAAAAATAGGAAAAAAATTCATAACTTATAAATTTCTTGTTTTTTAATGTCAAATTTATCCAAATAGTAACATTAAGAATTTTGCCTCGCACAGAAAAATTAAGGGTCATGAAAAATTGTTTTTGGTTGAAATAATGCAAAAAAAACAATGAATGAGTAAGAAAAATTACCACTTTTTGGGTCATTTGGTCCCGAATCAAGTAAAGTTGGGCTGTCCAGAAAATGGCAATTAAAAAAATATTCCACCTCCAAATTGTACAAAACTTCACAAAGATTTGCCAGATGATATTTTTTAACTCTTAAAGTAAAAAAATTCACCCAAACATTCCCCATAATTTTTTTTTTGGAATTCCATAATCATGCAATATAAGGCTCAAAAAATGAAGACGTAGGGGCTTATAAGTGTTAGTGCATGTTTTCAGTAGGTCCGTTTTTGATTAAGTTGCTTGTAAAGTGGGGGGAATGTGTTCAAAATGTGGAGAATTAACATCTTATGTCGTTTCTGTTGTATTTTTATGATAAATATCAAGATAAATGTGCTTTTTATACAAAAGTAAGAAAAATTACCAAAATTTGCCAACAAACCCTTGGTTGGTTGAACCCATTGACTTTTCATTAGCGACTGGTAAGAAAAATAACCGTTCGCCAACCAAGGTGTTGTTTTGGCTCCAGAGTAAGAGAAATTACCACGTCGCCAAGAATGAATGGATGAATAGATGGTTGGATGAATGATCAATCAATCGATTAATAAGTTAGGGAAAAGAAGGAGCGAAAAAGAAAGAAAAGAGGGGAAGAATGTGGAAAAAGAATCGAAAAAGACGCGTATAGTACAGGAGAAGGGTGCCGAGGATCACGAACTGTCTTAGTCACGTTTTACTCAAAACAAAATTAGTCATCTTATTGTTCATTGAGTTTGGCCATAGATTAGATGATCTATGGTTTAACAGACCGGTTCAAATGTGATAGTTCGAGATATTAAATTCACTGACAGTTCCTCAATGAATAAATCTGGATGTTTATGAGAGGCCTATTTATAAACAACAACGGTTGATATTGGAAATAGAATCTTTAAAATTAGACTATAAACTGTTTCACATATCCTTTAATATTTTTAACTCGAGGCTATATCAAAGCGAATCTATTTATATTATGTGACCTAAACCATCAGCATGACCTCCATCTCATCTCTCATAATGACGCACGCCCTCCTCCATATATGGCATTGTGAAAGTGATACAGCCGATGACTGTTTGACCTCCAAGAACTTGACTACATCATCTTCAGTAGAGGGATGTGTCATCTTTTATCATTCCGATGTTATAAACATTAAACACGTAACGGCAAAATATTGCGAAATTGTATTACCCTTCTATAAACGCTGTAATATTTGTCAACATACATGTATTATTATAATAAATTACGACGATAGCGCCAATATAATGCTCCATCCGCAAGTATCCCGGTTATGGGATGGTACTAACCGCGCCATTTAAATATTTTATTATTCATCATTATCTGACCTCTTCAAAATGCATTAACATAATTCAATATTAATGTTACCCCCATCCGAGTTTATAAGTAGGTAATAATAGTTTCAATTAAATGCATGCTTTTTAAGTAAATAAAGAAGTAACAAATCATCAGTAAATAAAAAAATCACAATATCAGTTTTATAAGTTATACATAATGTTAACAAGATGGCGTAATAAGAAGATAAAGAAAATCAACTTTGTTCAGAGTGTGTTTCCATCACTCTGGTGCACGTTTATATCAGCTCTTTGTTAGCTACACAGTAACACAACATTTTTTTATAATAACAAACAAAAATCATCTCTTACCTTGATTTTACTAACGATATTCAGTGGTAGTAATATATGATATGTTTAAAATCCTTATAAGAATAAGAGAGAAATCAATTCCACACAGTTTGGTAGCGTAAGTAGATGTATGATTTTATGCTAGCGTCGTAACTTCTTGCTCCACACGTAATTTGCTCTTCAGTCTGTCTCATCACCACGCATCAAGATGGTGAGATGTCTCAGATTGCTTGGCATGATGCTAAATACGTCACATGACATACGGAGCTGAGCTGGCCGCGAGACGGAGTTTTGAGTACAGACATTTTGTGTTTGAGTGCAATCGTTTCAATTTTAGCGATCACAAAATATTTGTCCTTATTGTGCGTGATTATCTTGGTTATCCAAGTTATCCCTGGTTTTATATATCATGATGTCCGCACAATCTATATCCTTGTTATCCGTGACCCTGGAATTGTTTGTTTGTTTGTTGTTGTTGTGTGTTTTTTTTTTTTGGGGGGTCGATAAACATGATAAAGAAAACTGAAAGCATCTTTTTAGTCTGGTAGTCCAATTAATCATGATTTCGTCACCCTGCTCCTTTCATATTCCTTTCGCACGAGATAGAAACTTACATCACAATGCGAAAAACTATTCTTAAAAAGTTTCAATGAAACCTTAAGGGATCTGGAATGAGCGTTTTGAGCGTTTCGACAGTATTTTTTGTGAGACGTGAGAGCACATCAGACATATCGAATTGCATTCTGAATACGAAGAAAGTCTTTCTGATATCAAATATTAATTTTAATTTTTTGAAATTCACTATATAATACAATTTTCTGACAAATTATTAAAATTTGATATTTTTCACATTTTTGATATTATAACAGTCCTCGAAATAAATTTTATAAATCTAATGCCATATTCTTAAAGTGTATGTAGCTGGGAGGAAAAGCCGACGATCAATTGAAAATTTTGACCTTTCATATTGAAGATATGGATTTTTTTCCCAAAAGACTTTTTTTTTTGGTGTTTTTGGGAAAAAATCCATATCTTTAATACGAAAGGTCAAAATTTTCAATTGATCGTCGGCTTTTCATCCCACCTACATACACTTTAAGTATAAATCATCAGATTTATAAAGTTTACTTCGAGCATTGCTAAATATCAACAATATCAATTTTTAATCATTTGCCATAAAATGTGTATTGCATTGCGAATTTCAAAATATCAAAATTATTTCATATCAGAAGGACATTCTGCGTATTCAGAATGCAATTTGATATGTCTGATGTGTTCTAATGTCCCACAATAAATACTGTCCAAACGTTCATACCCCACCCCTTAAAAACCTTATTACCTGTTCCTTGATTTCTTTTTGGCCATAGACGTCAGTCACGAGTCATGAGTCCTTCCCTGCTGGTGAATTGGTAGCTATTGGTCACAGGTTTGGTCACCTACAGTCCTACATGTAGCTTATTTGGATTTTTGCCATATGTATATCGTGTCTTGTGGTAAAGCTTGCCAATAAAACTTTCTAGATTGTCATGATTGTGATGTGCCTTGAGTAATTTAATTTGATTATTTATTTTTGTTTACAATTAAAATCTATTTCATGAGACATTTTAGGAAATATTTAGTAATATACGTTGTCTTAAACAGCTTGATTTTTGTTTTGATTTGCAGGGACGGGCTTCTCCAAAGGCGTTCCCGGTTCCAGAAAGCTGCCCAGGCTAGTGCTTTTCATCTTTTCAAGTCTCCAACACTAGAGCCCATCTTGGAACCCAAGTACTTGAAATCTGTGACATGGTTGATGGTATTACCAACGTCTACCATAGACTTCAAGTGCTGGTTGGGCGTTACAGTTTGCAGTCATATATTGTGTCTTAGGTGCACTGATGACAAGGCGTAGATCTGCTGCTGCAGTTGCAGTCCTAGTAAGCTGTGACTGGGCCCGGGCTATGGAAGATTCCAGCAGGGCAATATCATCAGCAAAATCCAGGTCATTCAGCATCCTAGCAAGATACCTGCTTGACCGACGTGGGTAGGTAACAATTCCAGCGTCAATTCCAGAAGTTGATTTCTTCAGAAGGTAGTCTACCAGGATAATGAACAGGAATGGTGCCAACACATCACCATGAAGCACTCCAGTTCTTACTTGGAAAGGCTGTGAGATACTTCCATCTACTATAACGGCACTATTGGAGTCCTTGTAGAGCACCTGGATGGCATTGACCACAACCTTTGGTATTCCATAATGCGGCAGCACTGAAAACATGACGGACCTGTTGATGGAGTCGAAGGCTTTTTTGAAGTCCACCAAAGTGACTGCCAATGGAAGTTGTTACTCCTTGAAGCCTTCCATGATCCTCCTCAAATTGTGTATTTGCTGAGCACAGCTGCAACCTGATCTAAAGCCAGCCTGGTTGCTTTTCAGTAAAGGATCAATGTGAGATCGGATCTTGTTCAGAAGGATCTTGTTGTACACCTTTGCGGCAATGGGCATAAGCGAAATACCACGCTGCATTTCATGATGTAGATGTTGGTGATACAAAACTAAACAAGCAGCATCCTTACAGAGTCAATCCATTGAAAATGGAACATCTCAAAAATGAGATCAATTATATGCTAGACAATGATATCATTGAACCAAGTAGTAGTGAATGGAGTTCACCATGTATCCTTGTTCCCAAGCCTGATGGTTCTTACAGATTAGTAGCAGATATGAGAGCTGCAAATGTTCATTCAAAGACAGACTCGTACCCAATTCCAAGAATTGATGATTGCATAGACAAAATTGGGAATGCAAAATTGGTTAGCAAATTTGATCTTTTGAAAGGGTACTGGCAGGTTCCACTCACAGACTGTGCCAAAGAGATTTCTGCCTTTTGTACACCATTTAGTGTTCCCAATACAAAGCTATGCCATTCGGTTTGAAAAATGCACCGGCAACCTTTCAGAGAATGGTAAATCAAAATGTGGCAAATATAGAGGGATGTGAAGCGTATGTAAATGATTTGAGTGTTTACAGTCAAACTTGGTAACATCACATGGAACAACTCCATTGTTTAAGAAGCTGTCTGAAGTACAATTGACAGTCAATCTGGTAAAAAGTGATTTTTGCCATGCCATAATCACATATTTAGGATATGTTGTAGGTTAAGGGCAGGTAAAACATATCAAAGCCAAAGTTGAAGCATTTGAGCAATACCCCACACCTGTAAACAAGAAGGCACTCATGCTAGGAGTGGTTGACTATTCTGTGCAAACTTTTCATTCATTTTTTCAGAAAGTCAAATCAATACTCATGAGTTCACCAGTACTTACAGCACCTGATTTTCAAAAGCAGTTCAAGTTGACTGTTGATGCCAGTGACATAGGCTGTGGAGGTGTTGTGATGCAAGAGGGGGAAGATTAAAATAATAGATCACCCTATATGTTACTTTTCAAGGAAGTTCAACAAGCACCAAGGAAATTCTTCCACAATTGAAATGGAGTATCTGGCATTACTATTAGCATTGCTACATTTCGATGTGTATTTGGGTACCACAGTATACCCTGTGCTTGTATTATCAGATCACAATCCCCTCACCTTCATCAACAGGATGAAGAACCAAAGACTGGTGAGGTGGAGTTTGACCTTGCAAGAGTACAATCTGAACATCAAACATAATGGCTGAAGCCTTGTCCAGAATTGCATAAAAATGACATACAAACATTCCTGTATGTTGATACTATATATGTTAAAGTTGATGTAAAGGAAGAAAACATTTAAGAAAGTTTTCATTACATTCAAACCATTTTTTAATGGGAGTTAAACTATCGTATGGGCATGACACTTGGTTGGTATGTACAGTCACCATTTTTAGAGTCACATCTGAGGTCAAATTTGTATAAACTGTGGTATAGGTATAGTGTCTTGCGCAGGTTGTTAATTGCAACAGCCAGATAATCACGACAGCTGAGAACCGCCAAGTAGTAATAATACATCAAAAGTCCCCAAAAATCCAAATAGTGGAATAGTGCCTAATTTGCATAAATCCAAAATGGCCGCTTATGCAGGGATGAAATTTCAAAATTGGTCAAATCTTGATAACAACCATACCAATCTATTGCTCTCATCATAAGGATTTAGAAAAAGTATAGTTTGACTAGTCTCCGACATAATAGTTCTTGAGTTATATGCAAAAAGGTCAAATTTTGGGACCTACGTTTGTTTACAATTTTTGTTTTTTGTTTATTTGTTGTTGTTTTTTTGTTTTGTTTTTTGTTTACAATTTTTTGGGGTCCGATAAAAAAGATAAAGAAAACTGAAAGCATCTTTTTAGTCTGGTAGTCCAATTACTCATGATTTCGTCACCCTGCTCCTTTCATATTCTTTTCGCGCGAGATAGAAACTTACATTACAACGCGAAAAATTGTTCTTAAAAGGTTTCAACGAAAGCTTCAAAAAACAACTTATACCTTTTATATGCTACAGTACATAAATTATGTAGACTTGTCATGCTGTGGAAACAAAATAACCGTACACTAATTTTTGAATACAGTATATACAAAATAAACCAATAGCTTCACTACACACCCACTTCTCAACCCCACACACAACCTCAATTTCCCGCTCCTTGATTACTTTCTGGCCATGGACGTCACGAGTCATGAGCTCTTCCTGCTGGTGAATTGGTAGCTATTGGTCACAGGTTTGGTCACCTCCAGTCTTACATGTATATAGTTTATTTGGATTTTTACCATATGTATATTGTGTCTTGTGGTAAACCTTATCAATACAACTTTCTAGATTGTGACGTGCCCTGAGTAATTTAATTTGATTATTTATTTTTGTTTACAATTAAAATCCATTTCATGAGACATTTTAGGGAATCCCCTCTCATGCATCAAGTTGATCCCCTGAGATTGTAACGTGAAAATGGCATCATGTTGGGAAAAACCTATAGGAAGTGATGTAATGTGAACGGTTAATGTTTGTAATTATTCTTGGGAATTTCCCAGATTACATTATATTGTGAATGAAGTAATTGGCTATTAATAGAATGTGGCTTTTTGTTTAGGATAAAAATGTAACACAATTCTTCACAGTATTATAGTGTTGTTGTGGACTAGTACAGTCCATTTTTGGAAATTCTGAACCAGACATGAACTCGCCAATGTAGACAAGAGTAAAAATTATAATTCTGATGTCACATTTGACCAGGATAATGAGCTGGAGCACAAAGAGTATAATGTAAAATTGAGCAATTCTGATGTGCTTACTAACTTAGTCCAAAGGTTAGGTCATCTTTCTCAAGACCAACAAAGTTAAATTGCAGATTTGGTTCACATATTTGGTAATATATTTCCTGATACGAAATGCAACAAATGCTGCATTTCATGATGTAGATGTTGGTGATACAAAACCAATCAAGCAGCATCCTTACAGAGTCAAACCATTGAAAATGGAACAGCTCCAAAATGAGATCAATTTTTTGCTAGACAATGATATCATAGAACCAAGTAGTAGTGAATGGAGTTCACCATGTATCCTTGTTCCCAGGCCTGATGGTTCTTACAGATTAGTAGCAGATATGAGAGCTGCAAATATTCATTCAAAGACAGACTCGTATCCTATTCCAAGAATTGATGATTGCATAGACAAAATTGGGAATGCAAAGTTGGTTAGCAAATTTGATCTTTTGAAAGGGTACTGGCAGGTTCCACTCACAGACCGTACCAAAGAGATTTCTGCCTTTTGTACACCATTTGGTATTTCCAATACAAAGCTATGCCATTCGGTTTGAAAAATGCACCGGCAACCTTTCAGAGAATGGTAAATCAAAATGTGGCAGACATAGAGGGGTGTGAAGCGTATGTAAATGATTTCATTGTTTACAGTCACACTTGGTAACATCACATGGAACAACTCCATTGTTTAAGAAGCTGTCTGAAGTACAATATTGACAGTCAATCTGGTAACCCCAATTACCTGCTCCTTGATTACTTTTTGGCCATGGACGACACGAGTCGTGAGCCCTGGGTAGCTATTGGTCACAGGTTTGGTCACCTACATGTAGCTTTATTTGCTTTTAGTAAACCTTGTCAATGCAACTTTCTAGATGTATGTTTAGCCTTTGCAGAAAAGGTCCGTTGTCACTTTGGGAAATTGGGGAATCCCACTCAAATTTATTTGTGAGCGATTCAGGCGGGGATTCAGAATAATTTGGGGCGACTTAGCGCAATTTGAGGGATTGACGGCAATGTCGTTGTGTATCGTTGGGTTTCGAGTGCACGTTTTTCTCTGTGATTTATCAGAACATTTGGTGCATATGTTTGTATGAATGATCAGAAGACCCGGCACACGTAGCTATACCCTTATACCAATATTGTAAAGATTTTGTAAATTCACGAAATCAGAGAGGCTGGTAACCATCCCTGGTTGTAGTAGCTGCTAAGCTGAAACACTGTGCATTTTGTGATAAAAGCATGAGAGCACCCACACAAGAAGTACATGGTCCAAAATTTATTTTAAAATGTGGAGCCATTTTGGATTTTCCCCAGTGACCTGTAGAGGTCACAAAAGGTCACACAGGGGTAAAAATGTGAAAATGCTCCAATCTTGAATATAAAATCTGTGGCAATATTTCAAAAACAGGTCGAAATAAAGAGCAGAATATAAATCCATGTCTATCTTTTAAAAACAGAGTAGAATATGAAATCTGTGGCTATATTTCAAAATAGAGCGAAAAACAGAACAGAATACGAAATCTGTGGCTATAATTAAAAACAGAGCAGAATATGAAATCTGTGGCTATATTTTAAAAACATATGAAATCTGTGGCAATATTTCAAAAACAGGTCAA
Source organism: Amphiura filiformis (assembly GCF_039555335.1). NCBI lineage: Eukaryota > Metazoa > Echinodermata > Ophiuroidea > Amphilepidida > Amphiuridae > Amphiura > Amphiura filiformis. The sequence goes on from NC_092633.1 coordinate 72,298,766, forward strand.
AAATTAAAGCAGAATATGAAATCTGTAGCTATATTTCAAAATCAGAGCGAAAAACTGAGCAGAATATGAAATCTGTAGCTATATTTCAAAAACAGAGCAGAATCTGAAATCTGCAGCTATATTTCAAAAACAGAGCGAAAAACAGAGCAGAATATGAAATCTGTAGCTATATTTCAAAAACAGAGCGAAAAACTGAGCAGAATATGAAATCTGTAGAGCGAAAAACAGAGCAGAATATGAAATCTGTGGCTATATTTCAAAAACAGAGCGAAAAACAGAGTAGAATATGAAATCTGTGGCTATATTTAAAAAACATATGAAATCTGTGGCTATATTTCAAAAACAGGTCGAAAAATAAAGCAGAATATAAAATCTGTAGCTATATTTCAAAAACAGAGCGAAAAACTGAGCAGAATATGAAATCTGTAGCTATATTTCAAAAACAGAGCGAAAAACAGAGCAGAATATGAAATCTGTAGCTATATTTCAAAAAAGAGCGAAAAACTGAGCAGAATGTGAAATCTGTAGCTATATTTCAAAAACAGAGCGAAAAACAGAGCAGAATATGAAATCTGTAGCTATATTTCAAAAACAGAGCGAAAAACAGAGCAGAATATGAAATCTGTAGCTATATTTCAAAAACAGAGCGAAAAACAGAGCAGAATATGAAATCTGTAGCTATATTTCAAAAACAGAGCGAAAAACTGAGCAGAATATGAAATCTGTAGCTATTTCAAAAACAGAGCAGAATATGAAATCTGTAGCTATATTTAAAAAACAGAGCGAAAAACAGAGCAGAATATGAAATCTGTGGCTATATTTCAAAAACAGAGCGAAAAACAGAGCAGAATATGAAATCTGCAGCTATATTTAAAAAACAGAGCGAAAAACAGAGCAGAATATGAAATCTGTGGCTATATTTCAAAAACAGAGCGAAAAACAGAGTAGAATATGAAATCTGTGGCTATATTTCAAAAACAGGTCGAAAAATAAAGCAGAATATAAAATCTGTAGCTATATTTCAAAAACAGAGCGAAAAACTGAGCAGAATATTAAATATGTAGCTATATTTCAAAAACAGAGCAGAATATGAAATCTGTAGCTATATTTAAAAAACAGAGCGAAAAACAGAGCAGAATATGAAATCTGTGGCTATATTTCAAAAACAGAGCGAAAAACAGAGCAGAATATGAAATCTGCAGCTATATTTCAAAAACAGAGCGAAAAACAGAGCAGAATATGAAATCTGTGGCTATATTTCAAAAACAGAGCAATATATGAATCCGTGGCTATATTTTAAAAACAGAGGAGGAAAACAGAGCAGAATATGAAATCTGTACCTATATTTTATAAACAGAACGAAAAGCAAAACAGAATATGAAATATGTGGTTACATTTTATGAACAGAGCGAAAAACAGCAGCAAAAACAGCAGAATATGAATCCGTGGCTATATTTCAAAAGAGAGCGAAAAACATAGTAGAATATGAAATCTGTGGCTATTATTTTAAAAACAGAGCAGAATATGAAATCTGTGGCAATATTTCAAAAGCAGAGCGAAATTTAGAGCAGAATATAAATCCATGGCTATATTTATATAAAAAAAAAAAGGAAAAAACAGAGCAGAATATGAAATCTGTGGCAATATTTCAAAAGCAGAGCGAAATTTAGAGTAGAATATAAATCCATGGCTATATTTTTTTTTAAAACAGAGGGGAAAAACAGAGCAGAATATGAAATCTGTTGCTATATTTCAAAAACAGAACGAAAAACTGAGCAGAATATGAAATCTGTGGCAATATTTAAAAACCGGTCGAAAAATAGAGCAGAATATGAAATCTGTGGCTATTTTAAAAAGCAGAGCGAAAAATAGAGGAGAGTATGACATATGTGGTTATTTTTTATAAACAGAGCGAAAAACAGCAGAATGTGAATCCTTGGAAATAGAGCGAAAAACGGAACAGAATATGAAATCTGTGGCTATATTTTACAAACAGTAAAAAACAGAGCAGAATATGAATCCATGTCTATATTTCAAAAATCGAGCGAAAACCAGAGCAGAATATGAAAAAATACCACTCAATGAGCACAAAAACACCATTTTTCGCTTTTCGCGTAGTTTTCCCAGTAAAGTAATTATTCTGAGAGCGGGCTAACTTGCAAATTTTGGAATCCAGCCTGCAAAAATTCTCCGAATCTCCGTCGGTACATTTGCAATTTTGTGCCCCCAGTGGTCTCGAAATAGTGACTACGACACCGATTCTTCTTTGATTTTAGCTTTTCTAACAACTGTAAATATGATACAACTTTACACATGGCTCTTTAATTAACCTTTATTGCTGTGCACCAGTATATATCAGGGTCATTTGGGGGGGGAGGCAAAGAGAAGCGCGCGAAATCCATTGGTACGTCACTTATATTGGTAGTGGAAGGTGATTCCCCGGGAGGTGATCGGAGTTTAGTTTTCTTCGATGGGCATTCATAAACTTGCACGTGTAGTGTTAGAAACCGTTTAGGTATCACACGTACCTGCCACGTACTTGTTTGATGGGATCATTTATTAAGTTTTCTAACAAAATATCATGTTTAATTTTTTGTGGTAATTTTAATTCTATAAACTGTACATTTGTGTGAAAATTGAGGGCGCTATTTACATTTATTTTAAATTTAAATTAGCTAAATAATATGAGTTATACCTTACATTTCATGATAAAAAGTTTTTGACAATTCCCTTGTGATTTGTTAGTCTGTTTGCTGATGTTCTTATACAGTACCATTTAACAAGTGTCTCCCCTTTGTAAAAATGCAAACATTTTAGATAAATAGCGCCATCATTGTTCAACTTTTCTTTAAAATGAATCAGTTTTACACACAACCGTGCTGCTTCGTTTGGGTATTTTAGTACAGGGCGCTATGGGTTTGGGATTTTATTTTCCTACATTAGTGGAACCAATGCTTTTTGGCATCCTTAAACCTGAAATGATAAAAAAAAATCTTATTGGTTCATTTTTTTTATCTATGCCCCTTGTGGTTCACACGAGGGGTCGAAGGTCACAGTGGGGCCAAAACTAAAAAATAGTCTCATCATGTTGTTATGTATTTTAAATTGTTCCTCTCATCACATGGAATAAAAGAGTCAATTGTCATTATTTTTCTACGTTGCTTAGTTGAGAGGTTATATGGTCGAACAGGTCGAATGTTAACATTTTTTCTTTATGTGAGGTCAAAATTAAAAAATGGTTCGATTACATCGAAACTGGTCTCGAATTACTCCTACAAGGACATCTCAAACATGTACTTAATTCACAATTTTAATGCATTTTTGTATTGTCATGTCCCTCTTCAGAGTTCATGCCGCCAGAGTCCAATAGAAATATGTACAAGCATAACATTTGACCCATGATTTCAACTGATTCTGAGGTTATACATTTCTCAAATAATTTATTTTCCGATTTGGTTTGCCCAGGGGAGTAATTTAAGACAAATTTCGATTGAATCAGTGCATTTTGACAATTTGGCTACTTCTGCGCATGAGATATTTGATATTTGACCTTATTTATTCTAAAACTTCTGAACTAAGCACCCTAGTGCAATATTCAGGTATATTACAACATGATAGAACAAATATTATATAGATGTTAGCCCTATATAAGGATGCCAAAAATCATTGGTTCCACTAATGTAGGAAATATAATCGATAAGCCGTTCGATTATGGTGCGAGAGGTTGCGGGTTCGCACCCTGGCGGTGATTTAGTACGCTCTCTTGGAAAAATCAAGTTAGCCTGGACAAGGAACTTACTGCTAATTGTCTCGTTATATCCCGAACGAAACTCGAGGAGCTGATCCTGGTTGCGAAGGTCATTTGTGGAATGTCTAGGGTGTGCGCTCTTGAAGCGGCAAAGTGACCTATGTTGTTGTTAAATGGTGTATGGAATGATGTGGGCCGTAGTTGGTAGTGGTCAGCGACAACATGTAAAGTGTTCTGAGGCTTGTGGATCAACGTCTAGTCTGGTTCCGCCATTATGCACTATGTGCGGGGAGAGCCTCGAACTAGCAGCATACATGAATGGGAATTGAACCAGTCATATAACATTCTGTGCAAGGTTACGTAAGTTTCCTTTCATGTATGCTACCAGTTCGAGGCCCTCCTCGCACACAAAGTGCGTAATGGCGGAACCATGCAAGTAGCGAATAAATCACTACGCTTCTTTAAAACTCAAATTCACCCCCATAGTAGCGTCGTGTACTCCCCGTGTACTATTATCTATAATGTATTCAACGGAATAAATCACAAGTAATCCAAGTATGATCTCAGTTTAATCCATTAAATGCAACGGGTGATACCTAAACACACACAACACGCCATTAGAATAATACTCACAATAGCTTATTTCTTCCAGTCTTCTTGTTTATTTTCATACAACCATAAGAAACAAAGTACTTTCTTCCAAACATTTTATGCTAACATTGTAATAACCTGCCTAGTGTTATTATAAAACAAATTTCTACGAGTACTTTTATTGATAAGTTTTTAAATAAGAAGTATTGCGCTTTGTACAGATTTTAACATGAATTTATATCCGCAAATATCAGTAGATTGGTGTAAACACTGTACTTTCATCATTAAAAAAACCAAATTTGTTTGCCACCAGTTTTACATCGATTTAACAGAAAAAGAGGAAATGGTCGAAATACTGTTATTCGTCAATAATTCCTGCTTCTATGCTAATAAATAATATGTGCACCACGCTAACATACTGACATTTATAGGACAAAAGCAGCAAATCACAAAAAGTCACATTCAGACTCTAGCTAGTGACCAATTTCATGATCTAAATAATCCTTATAAATGCAGGTATCCATGACAATTAAAGTATCATTTGATTATTTAAAAGATGCCTGAATCGCTAAGTATTCCTATCAAGAAAAGGGTAACTTTTCAGTCTTGCAAATTTCTCAATTGAGTTTCGAAACGCAGTAATCCATTATAGAAATAGCGTGAAACATAAGTAAAATTTCATCTTATAAAAGGACATTTGATCGAGAAATTTTCAATCCTGATGTAAGACTTCATGTTTTCTTATTGCTTTGGCAAAATATATTCATGCTGACATAGAAAAAGTATAGTCACAGGTGAACTTACAGATACAAAATTCATTATTTTATCATATCTATGCTATAAAACAAGCACGTGCCATTTGAAGAAATAGCACTTAAAAATGTATAAGAAATAAGATTCGTTTGGTATGATAAGTATTGTCTAATATCATGTCTTTATAAAGTGATTCTATACCATTGCACCCAAAGAAGAAAGGAGAGTAAAATAAATAGAAATAGAATTTATACAAAGTACAGGAATTTTTATTCAATCAAACAACGGTTGACCGTTCAACAGATGTCGACATTTCAGGTGAAATGGAAGAGACAGAAAACATTTAATGACGTCATCGTGAAGTAGCCTAATATGATATACTGAGTTCAATTATCAGAAGAATATCTTAATGTCAGAAGAACACGAAACTGTTTTCACCTCTCAAGATTGTAGCAATTAAACCATTAGTCGTGCACCATTTAACAAAATACCATAGGTGCGGCCTACTGTCCCATTTCAATCGATTTTACACCACAATCCCAATCCCATTTGTCATGTTCATTTGCCTTCCTTGAGATAGTAACGTCAAACTTTGACGCAACCTTTTTGTATGCGTACAAAGTGGTTCGTCGTAGTACGCGCGTTCGGTATGCGTCAGCGTTAGAACCAAACGTTTGAAATAAATAAATACTATAAGCCCTAGGTTTGGGATATTGACTGCATAATTATTCCACATTTTCGAATGATGACGTCACTGGCCCATGAAAGGCAAAATGCACTATAATCCAAAGTGGTCAAAACTCAAACTCAAACAGGACTACCTAAAACACATTTTTAACTACTATATCGTATTGATAGTCATGCTGCAACAATTTAATTTTGTATATCAAGAATTATATACAATTTAGAAGGTAAATATGCAATATTGTACAACACATAAGGGTAGAATGAACCCTTTCATCGAGAGCAAAACATGATAATAATAATATTACTTGGTTGGTATACTTTCGATGTAGCTCGGAAAATTGTTAAAAAACTTTTTAAACAATCTGCACGTGAGATTAGATCAGTGTCATTTAATAGTGTTCCATTATTTTAACATTAATTTCCAGAAATAAATTACATTTTGTATGAATTGCATGCCATGACTGCCACATAATTCAAATCCACAAATTCCACAATGTAACAACATGAACAATATAATATGATTAGAGGAGATTGAACAAATATTAACGATCAGACGACCTCAAAATAATATACCACAATAATAGATAAATGAACCAAACAAGAACCAGGTTGCCCCCTGCAACATCACTTTTTTAAATAATAAAATATTTGCACGAAGTTTGATTGATGCCGCTTGCATGTGTATTGTAAGAAAGAAGTCGCATTTGAATCTTAATTTGGTATTGCTATCATGCACGCCATGTTCACTGAGTATAAAAGCTCTGAAAATCGATTTCTTTACACTGTGGTGTTTTACATCGACTCAACTGCAACTTATTTGGATTAAATCAGTACTGAGCAAGAATTAGGATCAAAGCGTCACAACAGACCCACATACAATTCAAGGTGTTTCTCCTCTCCCACAAATGCACGCATTTGGCATGTCTCTTTCGTACGTTAGGATTATCATTCTTCTTCCTCTTCCTCTTCTTCCTGAGCCTGTTCTTCCTCAGCTGCAGCTGCTGCGGCTTCCGCCTCTTGTCTTCTCCGCTCCCTTGCTTCTGCTTCCTCTTCCTCTGCTCTCTGCCTATCCTCCTCCTCCTGCCTAGTTCGTCTGTCTTCTTCTTCTCGCTCTCGGTCGGCTTTCCTTTGCTCAGCATTTTCTTTCCTTTTTTCGGCTAGTTCTAGCTTTTTCGCCTCATTTTCCTCCTCTCTTCTCTTTCTTCTCTCAGAAATTTCCGCTAAGCGATCGTTAAACGCTTCCCTGTCTCGTTGACGTTGTTCCTGTTAAGAAATAGTTAAAAAGCCAAAAGTGTCTGCTAAAAAATATTTTCAATAACAGTTTGACAACATTTAAAAAAATGCTGTGGTAGTGTTTTTCATATAAAACGTATTAAACTTGTTTTCATGATCTTTATATAACCCGACACTTAAATGTAAAAACGTTTTACTAAAACCAAAACGCATTATACGACGATAATAACGTTTTTAAAAGATGGTTTGTTTGCTGGGTACATTATTTTTTGCGTATGGAAGTACCAATACATTATATAGGCTACAGTGCAACACTTCCACTTCTCCACCGCACAAGTTGTACATTGGTTAAAATAGATAAGATGCATACAATTAACGGTAGTTTTAGTGGCCATGGCCCCAATCAAATTGTTTACCTTTCTTTCTTTAAGTTTTGCTATTTCTTCATCTATAAGGGCAAGCTGTGCTTTGCAACTTTCACGGCTTAAAACGAACATTTGACTTTCATTTTCTCTCTTTTTCTCCTCTCTTTCCTGGAAAATAAAAGAACAATAACATTACAAAGGTTTATATTAACAATAAAATAACTAATACTTATCACTTAAATAATAATTATTATTATTATCTGATAAATGAAATGTTTTGCTCTGTGTTGCTTTAATGTGCAATTAACCACATAATTAGACTGATATGTAAGATAACTTAATTGCGTGAGAAGTTGAAACATCTCAATGACATGAAAAGAGGTAAAGCACAGGGAGAAGATGAGTGCTAGTTGACATTCTTAAGGATGGAGGCAGCGCAGTAAACATTGGTAAAGGCAGAGCTGGCACTGCTATTCAAACTATGTATCTAGACTAACCAGACACCGGACAGTTGAAATAATGCCCTTATAAATCTGATCCAAAGACTTGACGAATTACAGACCAATCAGCTTACTATCAAACACCTACAAATTTTTCACCAAAGCTCTCTCAAATCGGATCACCAATATCAATGACTTCAACCAACCCAGGGAACAGGCAGCTTTTCGGAGCGACTATTCTACCATGGATCACCTTCATGCATCAATCCACTGTGCTTTGGATTCATTGACTACGAAAAAGCCTTTGATAGCATTGACATCCAGGCAGTCATCACAGCCCTCAAACAGCAAGGCGTCCATCCTAGATGCATCCAGATAATAAATACTATCTATAGCAAGGGCACTTCAACATTCCGCCTCCACAAGGACAGTGATAAGATATCTATCCAACGAGGGGTGCGACAAGAAGATACCATTTTAGCTAAACTGCTTAATGCGGCACTTCAAGAAATTATACAATACGTCCCCGGGAATACGTCACCTGGACTGGGAAAGTCACCTTCGCTTCGCAGATGACATATTCATAATAACAGACAATGCTAAAGATCTAAAAGAAATGATCAATGATCTGAACCAGAGAAGTAACAAAGTGGGACTAAAGATTAACATGAAGAACACGAAAGTCATGTTCAACCAGTTCGCCACAGAACAGCTGGTCATTGTAGGGAACACAGAACAGGTGGATCAATATGTGTACTTAGGACAACTAATCAACATGAATCACAATCACATGGATGAAGTAAAAATGAGGACTAGGGCTGGTTGGTGTGCATTTGGTACTAGTAGCTCAATGACATCATGAGAAGCAAGATGCCAATGGAACTTGTCTGAAACGAACGGTTTTCAACCAATGTGTACTACCAGCCATGACGTAAGAAGACGTGGTCAGTTACTAAGAGAATGGAGCAAAAACTGAAAACTGCACAGCATGTTGGGCTTCACCAAAAGGGATAGGAAAACAGTGGCATGGATAAGAAGCTAAAAAGAAGTTACAGACATACGCCACACAATAAAGATGTTACATAATCTTTCATTTGAACGACATTTTGATGCATTTGTAAAAGTTGCAAATTAAAACCGGACCACGCGGACCTGAAGTGGTGAATGGCAGAGCGCAACCATTGATATAGCCCGATCACATCATGCCCTAGTATTTATTCATCAGTAAAGCATTGTAACAATCCATGCGTTTTAAATTAACAATTGAATAAAGCGCGCACTTGGGATAGTCGACAGGAGCCCATCGTGGACAAGCAAGCTTGACCACATTGTCACGCTAAGCAATTATGCATCGTTTTGATTTGCAACTTTCGAAAATGCACCAAATATCATATACTGGTAGCAAATTTGGTATCAAAAGATTCTTCACACGACCATATCAATCAAATGGTCATAACACGATCATGTTGTGGTGTAGGACAGGTAACATAAGTGCGGACTTTATGTGAGTAGATATGCCCCATTGCACTAGTCCGACGAGTAGGATCTTATTTTTCTTATTTACCAGACTAGTGTTCAGCTCAGACTATAATCACTATCTCATATGGCGCATGATAGACGAATCACGAATTTCGGGCGGGGCGGTTAGTGGACTTTCGCAGTCAATCGTTCTTGAGCGATCAGAGTCTGATGAGTATATTTGGTAACTGAGAAAAAAAACAGGTCCTATTCGTCGGACTACGTTGCACATGCACCGATGCACGGGCATATATCGTTGTGTGCAATACTTACCCTTAGAACTCTGGTTGCCTCGTCTGTACTCTCGCCGATGCTCCTGTTTAAAATATCATAAAAATTGGATAAATTGATATTGATTGTTATCAATAGACTATTATTTTCAACTTCAAACAATGGCTACTCCTGTTGCACCTGTACAACATTGCATGCATACCTGCTAAATGTGTTGTGGTACGTATACTACCAAAACACGTTTACTGTGGTTGAATTATTCATCATCGATTTCAAGTTAATACGACGAAAAGCTAATAACCTCTAGTCACCTTTTCAATATGTCGAAAGCCTTATTGTCCAGTCAATCTAAACAAATTAGTGGTGTCAGCCACCACTAATTGCAACAGAATTTGTTTTACTTTTATGAATTTTATAGATGTCTCCAGTCTCCTCAACATCACACCAAAAGTATACTAAAATATAGGTGGAATATATTTGGTGGAAATGTAGTTTTTGCCGGGAAAAGGTTATTCGGGGGTCAAATTTCAAAATTGCTTCAATCTTTTTAAAAACTATGCCAGAGTATTTCTCTAGTCATAACATACTGCAGTTACTGTCCGTTTTCCTATACACAATACACAGTGCTCTCACCATTGACGCGTGACCTCTACAAATGATGTATGTTGGAAGAATGGACACTTGCCTAGTTAACATCACTGTGTGAAAAATAACCAGCCAATATTTAATTTATTCTCCAAACTTCTAGCAAATATGTTTCTCTAACATGACCTAAAATTACAGCTAGGTTAGATGTTCAGAAATGGTCGCACTTTTGTAAAATATGAGTGAGGGCAAAGCATAGCTAGCTCATAGCTAGCCAACTCCCCGTGTTAATTGAATGGAGATTTGACCGAAAATATTGAGCTATATTGGTAACGGACCGCCCCGTTCTGAAGGATGCCACAAAAAAACGGTACAAGCTACATTTAAACTATTCTAAATAGGTTCTAGAAAATATAGTTTTGTAACATGTCCTAAATTTTTAGCTAATTTAGATGTTTGGAGAGGGTCGCACTTTTGTGTTTTAGGAAGGATATGTAAACGACAGATAGCACCAAAAATATGAAGAAATTATTTCCAAACCGTGTTAAGTCAACAATCATTATGTTGCTCATTTTGAAGAATGCTGGTTAACAAAAAGCAGGTCTTTGTCTCATTTCGTGAACAAAGGTACACATACCATTGTTTCCTTTCCTTTATAATCGGTTACCCAACTGAAGCTATAATACCAGCTTTATTGCGATGTCGCACATTGAAAACAGACACTTGTGCACAACCAGAGAAGATCTGATTTAATCAGTTGAGCTGCTTCAATGAGTGTTATCTTGGTTTAATAGCTTTTAATGGGGTTTAAGTCCTGCAAGGTCGAGATGAATTCTACTGTAGAATAAATTAAATATTGGCTGGTTATTTTTCACACAGTGATGTTAACTAGGCAAGTGTCCATTCTTCTTCATACATCATTTGTAGAGGTCACGCGTCAATGGTGAGAGCACTGTGTATTGTGTATAGGAAAACGGACAGTAACTGCAGTATGTGATGTTAATGGTCCCACCCATATTTGTGGTCACACCCTTTACCTCGTCATCATACGCACCATAGACAGCTCGGGTTCTGATCTTGTTTTTGACAATAGTTTACCTTCAGTTCATACGGCAATTCAGCAACTCCTGGCCGAAGGCTGCTAGACATATCGTTTCTTTCCGTAAACTCCGTGACATCGATGATATACGGAATTTCAGAATGATTTCGCTTCCTCGTCACTATAGCTAGTGTTCCATCGGATGATATTGAATTGCTCAGTGTTCAATTTGACGGTGTGCTAAGCCAATTACTGGATTGTCATTGAGATGCTCCTCTGGTGTCAAAGTGTGTGACGAAGAAAATACGTATCGCAATACGCAATCGAAGAGAATGTGAACTCCAATTTAAAAAATCTGGTCTTTAAATTCACAATCAAGATAGCTGTCAAAAGTATAAAGACCTTCTTGATGACGCGAAAAGTAGTTATCACAGATCTAAGCTCTCTGATTGCGACCAATGCCAACTAGGCCTATTTCGCGTTGTTGACAATATGCGTTCCGCATGATTTGTAAAAGTGCTTCTAACTCACGATAGTGCTGAAGATTTAGCTAATGAATTGGTCAATTTCTTCAGGAACAAAACCCAACGTGTCATGACAAATTTGACAACATTCCTTCGTCTTCTACTCAAGCTAATCAACCAGGTTTGCGGTTCTCCGACGCATCTTTCACTGACGTCAATGAGCCAGTACGTAAGATTATGCAATCACCGACCTCCATCTGTTCACTTGATTGACAAAAATTGACTCCGGTCACCGACCAACATAACCCCCCCCACCCTTCCGAAGAAATTGACATCCCCCTAAATAGTACAGTAGTTCAAACTTACGGTGGTTTTACAGGAACACCTGAGGGTGCATGGTGGCCTGGGTCTGGTTTGACTTCTGTATCCATGTATGCTGGTCTGGCTTCCTAAAAACAAACACAGACGCAATGGAAAAACATCATAAGTCGATCATGTCAATTTGCTCTTCTAAAAAAGGAGATCGTTGACGTACAGTAGACTTACAATGGGTAAGAAATGATTAAGATAAAAAGTTACATGGTTAATTCAGACTACATACATTCAAGAACTTGCCACATTAAGTTAAACCATCATAAATAATACACTGGGTCAAGCGAGGGCTCTCCTGGTAAACGAGCCTATAAGAGAAATCGTAATTGGCAACATATATATAACAATGTGATGAAATTGTGTTTTTAGTAGGATCTAGCTTCTCCGTCGGGTTGAGTCCACTACCAGGGTATGACACTTCGGTTATACATGAAGATGTTATAGAAGCTGGGAAATGAGCAATGACTAAACTGGATGAATGATAAAGAAAATAGTAACCTGTTAGTTTTGCGCAATAACTGCTTACTTTGTTACCTGTTTTTAGCATCATTAATGATGTGCTAATTTCCACAGCAATTTAAGAGAAACAAGCCACAAGGGAAATAACCATGACTGAAAACTGAATGACACTTATTAATTTCTCTCCCGAAATAGGTCTAGGCTTGGCAAAGTGCGCAGCTGTGCTTAACCAACTTTGCAATATGGGATTGAATGTGTCTCTATCGACCATTTTCAAAACACAGGCTGACTTTAACGGTCTACAATGTTACAATTTTGTATGCAGCTGCTTCAATATAATCATGACAAACATATTTGTCAGACCTAACAGGTACATTAATTTCAAACACAGATAAGACGAATGAAAGACCATTTCACTAAAACATAAGGACAATATACTTTCCTGGTTTATATGCGCTATACCGGTATTCGGTGTATGAGCATCTGTGTTATGTTGCCATAAACACCAACAGAGACCATAGAGTCTGTGACCCGGGGTCTGTGACTTGAAGTAATTTAATTTATCGATTATAAATTTGATATTATGAGAGCACAGTTGTGATCATTTATTAATTTTTCTAACAAAACATTCTAGACCTGGACAATACCAACAGTTATCACACTATTATACACATATATTTTTATAGCTATTTTTTTTAATAGATTCTCGTTTCTATGTAAAATTGTTTACCTTTTTCTCCTTTTTTGTGGTAATTTTTATACTATAAACTGCACATTTGTGTGGAAATTGAGGGCGCTATTTACATACATGTTAAATTTAGACTAGCCAAATAATAGTTATTCTTTCATGATAAAAGGTTTTTGGAAAATTTCCTTGCTACTTGTTATTCTTTTTTCTGATGTTCTAAATGCAATTATACAAGTGTCTATCCCTTCTAAAGATGCAAACAAAATTTAAGATAAATAGCTCCATCATTGTTCGCTTTTTCTTAAAACTAACCACAGTTTACATGCCATCAAACAACCGTGAGAGTTAGTTGAATCTAAGGAGATCACGGGACACGGCAGTATATTGCCTATAATGAATTACGGATAATGATAACAGAGAATAAAGTACTTCACGAACACTCCACGGTATGGACTACATCGCTACTTAATAATCTACATGTACGACATATCACAAACCTCGTTCCCTTCTTCATCCCTTGTTGGTTCTGCCTCGGCTTCGGGCTCGGCTTCTTCCTGTGATTAACGGACCTCATTGCATGCATAAACGTTCTATATGCCTTGTTCCACTGTCACTAAAAATTTATGGACAATTATCAGCAATGTACGACTGCCCAAAATTACTAATGATAAGTTTCTTTACTGAAACCATGACTGAATGACACTTATTAATTTCTCTCCCAAAGTAGGTCTTGACAACGAGCGCAGCTGTGCTGAACCCACTTTGAAATATGGGACTAAGACAATAGTGTGTCCCTATTGCTTGCTCTATTGCTGACTTTCGACCATGTTCAAAACACAGACAGACTAAGTGACTTTAACGGTGTACAATGTTACATTATAAATACTTCAATACCATCTTGACAAACATATTTGTCAGACCTGTACCAGGTACATTAATTTCAAGCACAGATAAGACGAATGAAAGACCATTTCACTAAAAACATAAGGACAAGATACTTTCCTGATTTATATGCGCTATATCGGTATTCGGTGTATGAGTATCTGTGTTATGTTACAATAAACACAAACAGAGACCACAGAGTTTGTAGCTTGAAGTAAATTCATTTATCGATTATAAATTTGATATTAGAGTAAGTTGAATCTAAGGAGATCACGGGACACGGCAGCATATTGCCTATAATAAGTTACAAAGCTGATAATGATAACAAAATGACCATAATGACCGCAAGGATTGACGCCAAATGATGCAGACATAATCAAGCTATGAAACTAAAACCGATGGTACACATTCAAAAGTTGCAATAATTGACTTTACCTTAGCAACCCCCCATTATAATAACGTTTGTCCGCGGCACACGGCACTCACCATGTTTGAATGAGGTTATTGTCAAGTGCACTCATAATATACATGTGTATTATTAATAAACCTATAAGGTTGTAACTAATGCCTGTTATATTTATCTTGAAGAGGGGCCAGTTGAAAATAAGAAACTTTATTTGCCCGACACCTTTCCACACCTTTAATATATTTTCATTCAGCTTGTTCAGTTAGAGTTTATCGTTCATGTAAGAGAGCACATGTTGAATTAAAGGCGGACGTGCCACCCAAATGGGTTTGTTTAACTCACATGTGGGTAGGTTTTTCACAGAAAATCCCTAGACATGTGTCCATGTTTTGAAAAATTGCCCCAAAACAGCAGAAATGGGGTAGTTTTTACAAACAAATTCTCAGACATGGGCCCATGTTTCAAAACAAATCGTCCTAAAAGAGTACAATCACATTGCCCCTAGAAATAGGATAATTTTTGAAGCTTGGGTGGCATACCCTGTTAAAAATAAGGCCTGCTAAACTACACTAAGCCAAAAGAGAAATTTTTACTTTTTCATGCATGACAATTTCCAAAGAGTAAGTGGAATAGTATGGTACGGGGCTAATGTCTGCTTTTCACGCACTTTCTTCAAGAAACAGGTCTTGTTCTACACTATTCCACTTACTCACAGATTTCTTGTGCTGGGTGCCATTTATTGGGCTGTGAATGTGGTCCAGGAAGCTGTTCCATGTCAGTGCATTTTGCTATTGTGTCAGTTGGACAACTGCTTGGTTACTGACATGTATTTAGAGTAGAGTATTCCTGTAAGTAATCCTGTGTTTAATTGTGGTTCATTTTGATGCACAGGATTTTAAGATATCGATATGACCTTATGAAAAAGTTTCTTTTTTGGCTTAGTGTATATAATAAATTACAACAGTAGAAGCACATTCACCAAGTTTCAAGGCGAAAATTGCATATTCATGAGCACTTTCAAGTCCTGTTATTACATTGATTATGAAATAAAGAAGTGAAGCTCAGGCAAACTATAAAGGAGAGAAAACATCAGAACCGTTCGGAATCGAATGAGGTGACATGGTAGCTAAAACAGTTGTCTTGAACGGATAGGTAGTCTATTGGTAAGAAAATGACAGAACTTTGATCCATTGTCAATTAAGGGCTTGTGTAATTATTATCTGGCTCATGAATAGAAATGTTTTCAATTGACCCATCTCTACATGTCACTGATCAGTTCAGGGAGATGATCAGTTATAGGTGAATCCCGGGAAATTTTCTTCGATGAGCGTTCATAAACTTGCATGTGTTACAAGCCGTTCAGGTATCACACGTACCTGCTCCGTTTGGGTATTGCCTATTGTATGAAACGGAATAAATCACAAGTAATCCAAGGACAATCTCAGTTTAATCCATTAAAACAATGGGTGATACCTAAATGGGCAGATACCGAACACACACAACACGCCATTAGAACAACACAAAAGATTATTTTTCCTGTCTTCTTGTTTATTTTCATACTACCATAAGAAACAAAGTACTTTCTTCCAAACATTTTATGCTAACATTTTAATAACCTGCATATAGTGTTATTATAAAACCAAAATGCTACGAGTACTTTCATTGATGAGTTTATAAATAAAAAGAATTGCTCTTTGTACAGATTTTAACATGGATTCATATCGGCATTACAAAACGAATTTGTTTGTCACCATCATTTTAACAGATAAAGGGAAATGGTCGAAATGCCATCATTCATCAATAATGCCTGTTTCTATGCTAATAAATAAAATGTGTACCACTCTAACATACTGACCAGCAAATCACATTAAAATGTAAAAAAAAGTCACATTAGACACTTGCTAGTGACCAATTTCATGATCTATATAATACTTATAAATGCAGGTATCTATGACAATTAAAATATATTTTGCTTAATTAAAAGATGCCCGAATCGCTAAGTATTCGTATCAAGAAAAGGGTAACTTCTCAGTCTTGTAAATTTCTCAATTTAGTTTTAAAAACGCAGTAATCCATTGTAGAAATAGTATGAAATATAGGCAAAAGTCATTCAAATTATTCCACCGTATAAAAGGGCATTTTGATCGAGAAATTTTCAATCTGATTTTATTATTATTTGCTTTGGCAAAGTATTCATGCTGACACAGAACAATTCACAGATGAACTTACAGACACAAAATTCATTATTTTATTGTTATCTATTCTATAAAACAAGTACGTGCCATTTTTAAATAACACTTAAAAATGTATAAATAAAATTGCTCGTTTGGTATGGTAAGTATCATGTCTATATAAAGTGACTATATGATTGCACCCGATCTTGAATGATCAGAAAGAAGAAGAAGAAAGGCGAATAAAAATAAAATAAATAGAAATAAAATTTATACAAAGTACAGGAATTTTACAGGACCTTTTCTATTCAATCAAACAACGGTTGGCCGTTCGACAGATATTTTTTTGATGTACATCACATTGGATGTCGATGATTAAACAAAATATCAATAGGCGTGGCCTACTGTCCCATTCGCTTTTATACCATGTATACCAAAAACCCAAGGCTATTATTACTTTATTTGCCGGGTTCATTTGCATTCCTTGAGACAGTGACGTCAAACCTTTAAGTGTCCTAATACGCATGTGTGTATGTGCCAGCGCCGACGTTTGAAGTCCACAAGCTGCTCAAAGTCCGAATAAAGGTTTTGAATATTGACTGCATAATTATTCCAAATTTAACAAGTCTAATGTTGACGTGACTGGCCCAAGAAAGACAAAATGCACCATAATAGTTCATTCAATCCAAAGTTGTCAAAACTAAAGCTCAAACAGGACTACCTAAAACATCTTTTTAACTACTATATCGTATTGATAGTCATGCTGCAACAATTTAATTTTGTATATCAAGAATTATATACAATTTGTAGGGTAAATGTCCAATATTGTACAACACATAAGGGTAGAATGGACCCTTTCATCGAGAGCATAACATGATAATAACAATATTACTTGGTTTGCCATGCTCACGATGTAGCTGGGGAATCACCCAAAGCCTTGATGTTAAAAAACCTCTTTTTTAAAAACAATCTACACCATCTTCATTTGATTTGTTTATATTATTCAATATTTTTTAATTTAATGTCAAGAAATAAATTAGGAATTGCATGCCGTCGTTGTCGCATAATTGAAATGTTTAATTTTATTACCTTATTGTTTTAAAATATTCAATTTTTGCGAAATGCTTTTTAACAATAAAATGGATGTGAACTTGTAAGCGACATTCCAAAATACGTCTGTAACAATGTAATGATCAGAGGTGAATTTAACCAATAATAATGATGAGACGACTCCAAAAATAATATACCACAATGATAGATAAATGAACATAAAAACCAGGTTGTCCCCTGCAACATCACTTGTTTAAATAATAAAAAAATATGCACGAAGTTTGATGCTGCCTGCATGTGTGTTGTAAGAAAGAAGTCGCATTTGAACCTTAATTTAGTGTTGCTATCATGCACGCCATGTTCACTGAGTATAAAAGCTCTCAGAATCGATTTTTTTACACTGTGGTGTTTTACATCGACTCAACTGCAACTTATTTGGATTAAATCAGTACTGAGCAAGAATTAGGATCAAAGCGTCACAACAGACCCACATACAATTCAAGGTGTTTCTCCTCTCCCACAAATGCACGCATTTGGCATGTCTCTTTCGTACGTTAGGATCGTCATTCTTCTTCCTCTTCCTCTTCTTCCGCTGGCTCTTCTGTTGCCTCTTCAGCTGCAGCTTCCGCTTCTGCTGCAGCTTCTGCTTCTGCTGCAGCCGCAGCTTCCGCCTCTGCTGCTGCTGCCGCTTCAGCTTCTGCTGCCGCTGCCGCTTCAGCTTCTGCTGCCTCTGCCCTTTCAGCTTCGGCTTCCTCATTCTTCCTTCTCTTCTCTTCCCTTGCTTCTCTTGCTGTTTCTTCATCTTCTGCCCTCCGAGCTTCATCCTCTTGTCGTTTCTCTTCTTCTTCTCGCTCTCGCTCTGCTTTCCTTTTCTCAGCATTTTCTTTCCTTTTTAGTGCTAGTTCTTCCTTCTTTTCCTCCATTTCCTCCTCTCGTTTCTTTCTTCTCTCAGCGATTTCTGCTAAGCGATCGTTGAACTCTTCTCTGTCTCGTTGACGTTGTATCTGTTAAGAGGTAGTTAAGAGGTTGCATCATTAATTTGAAACAATGCCCACTTGATCTTTCATATCACTTTTTACTTTCTATTTACATCAATACTAAATCTAATCAGCAACAATTTGCCTGCATTATTTATTACCTTGGATACCATTAGCTATTGACATGATTGACGACTACATTATTACAATCTGTAGCATCCATATGCCTTCAAGACTTCCACTTTTCTACACTAGTTATACATTGATTGAAATTGATAAAATAAATAAAATTTCACAATTTGCGGTAGTAGTCATGGCTACAATCATATTTATATTTACCTTTCTTTCTTTAAGTTTTGCTATTTCTTCATCTATAATTTCAAGCTGTGCTTTACAACTTTCACGGCTTAAAACAAACATTTGACTTTCATTTTCTTTTTTTCTCCTCCCTTTCCTGGAAAATATAAGAACAATAACATCACAAAGCTTTAATGCATTAACAATATAATAACTATGATTAATAAAATAATTTGCATTATATTACTTTAATGTGCAATGCAACCTTTGTAATCATGGTAAATTACCATATTATTGCCACTTTGTATGTGTAACGCTGTGTTAATTTCATTTTACAAAGCCATAGACTGATCACTGAATTGCGCGATTTACTTGTGTTGATTGTTTGTAAATTAACATTATTTTAACTTGTATGAATTAAATTTCATTAATACCACAGGCAAATGACAGGAGCTTGGCTATCAATCGGCGATCAACAAACGCTTGAGATGCGTAGGCATAAGAAAGTCTATAGCTAGGAACTTTATTATATGGTATATTTTGTTCAATTAGTGAGTGATCTAGCAGGATTAATTACCATAGCGATGGGTCTGCAATATTTTTGAATGTATTGCCCTGCACTATAATCATATAAGCAGGTTGCACTCATCACCTGTTTGTGTTTACAAATTTAGTCGGCCATTACTGGGTCCCCGCAGCACCAAATTGGTGTTGTGACTGCCCAATTGGGTGGATTAAAGCCGCTTAAAATCGATGTTAGATTCTTTTGTGTTGAAAACTGTCATCATTCTTTTGTCTACGTGTAACACGGGTGATAGAATGCAGTTTATAATACCCTCCAAGGCCGCATCATTTCACATTTTAGGTGAGATGGAGCCGCCGGGGACCCAGCTATGGCTGCCATTGAGGTGTAGGAATTGTGAAGTTGGATCCGTCTATAGGTGCGAGCCTGACCGAGCATAATGTGAAATTGCTATAGGTATTTATCCCTGTTCTTTGAAAATCTATAGTGCAGTGCAGAGGATCAGCGTAACCATGGTAACGTCTAGTTCAGGCCAATACAGGTTGTAACAAAAACAATTATACAATTTAGAAAATAAACTGAGCTCAAAAAGAAACTTATAATTTTTTACAACGTGTGAATCACAAGGTCATATCTTAAAATACTGTCAATCAAAATGAACCAAAATTACACAAAGGATTACTTTAATACTCTACTCAAAACACATGTCAGTAACCAAGCAGTTGTCCAACTGACACAACAGCAAAATGCCTGTCATGGGACAGCTTCCTGGACTTCCTCCACTTTCACAGCCCAACATTTGGCACCCAGCACAACAAATCTGTGAGAATGCACACAAGATCCTTGCTCTGATGATAAAACGGTGCTGCTTTCTGCTTTTCATACACTTTTTTCATGAAACAGGGCTGGGCTGTGAATGTGGTCCAGGAAGCTGTTGTCCATGTCAGTGCATTTTGCTGTTGTGTCAGTTGGATAACTGTTTGGTTTCTGACATGTGTTAAGAGTAGAGCATTGAAGTAAACCTGTGTGTAATTTTGGTAGAATTTGATAGACCGGATTTCAAGATATGACCTTGTGAAAAATTATAAGTTTCTTTTTGAGCTCAGTTTAGAATTAGGCAAACATGTCACTTATTGATTGTAATACATTTTACTTGGTCATCAAGGTAATTGTTTACGCCACTACATAAGCGTTGTTTTAAGTTGGTTGCCACTTTCATGTCTTTTTGTAGCAAAAGTGTCTGAATTGAGTTGAATCATGAACCATCTGGTCGGTGCTCTTCAGATGGATAATTTAACAATGGGTCATTTGAAGTGGTATTTCAATTTATGATGTTGAAATAAATTATTATTTATTTCTTAATGTAAATTAAAAATCGGTGGTCTACAAGTGAAGATAAAGCTAATTGTGTAAAGTAGATTGGACCACTTTCATGTCTTTGTGTAGCAAAAGTGACTGAATTGAGTTGAATCATGTTTTTTTTTAATGAACTATCTGGTCGGTGCTCTTAAAATGGATAATCTTAAACAATGGCGCATTTGATCAACTTATGATGTTAAAATAAAGATATTATTTATTTATTTATTTATTTATTTATTTAGTTATTTATTTATTTATTTATTTATTTATTTATGTCAATGAAGTGAAAGAAAAACATGAACAACTTTTGCTTTTGTTTTGAGATCTTTGACAATAAGCATGATAGTTCATTTTACATGTTTACGCGGTACAAACTTTATGTGCGAAACTGGCAAAAAGTGGCCTAACTCGGGCGATTAAGTTAAATCGAACATAGCGATTGAACCTGAACTAGAAAAGACAACAAGTAACGTTTTTCTGTAGCCAAGATATTACTGACTGTACTAATTCTGAAAAGCAAAAATGCAATTGCTAACTATGAAAGTCGATTTTACGCAATGCAAGCTTCATATGCGTCAAACTGTTAAATGTGGCCCAATTCGTTTTGAGCCCGAACTAGAAAAGAAACCAAGTAAGGTTTACTTATTCCACTGCATATAACATTGCTGCCATGATCTCTTTTATATTTTTCTTCTGAGAAGCGAAATTGTATAATATTTTAATATGGTTACAGTCTGTACATTAAAAAATAGTGTAGGTCCATTGCTATGTCATGTATGTGAATTACGCCTGTTACTGATTAAACTCTTTGTGTGTGACACACCTACTCTTTATGCAACACTTACCCTTAGTACTCTGGTTGCCTCGTCTGTACTTTCACCGATGCTCCTGTATAAAATATCATAAAATGCGGGAATCGATTGTTATCATTAATAATCTACAATAGACTATTTCAACCTCAAAATTCTCACACATATCTCACAAAGGTTGCCACACGTCGCGTCTTTATGCCAAAAACAGGTGATAACACAATTGCTGCACCTGTTGCACATGAACAACATTCCATGCATACCATGATACTTGTTAAATGTGTTGCGATAGGCTGATAACAAGAGACTGATCATCTGTATTCACCTTTTTGGTACATATCTCAAAAGCCTTAATGATTGAAACCAACCCAGAATGCAGTCTCGATCCCGGCCGGCTTGTGCACCTTCGTCGCTAAACAAACCGTCTGGGGACAACTAAGTACGTTCATGGAATATCTGGTACGCCATTCTGATTGACCTAAACATCAGCACTGTTCTTCAACGGGCTGCGGATACGCATGTACCTGCCCAGATGTTCAAGCGCAAGTGCAAGGCATATTTTCAAAATCTACTAGTATTATTTTGTTGTAGTAGTAGTAGTTGTTGTTGTAGTTGTTGTTTTTCAACGTTTATGTGGGCTGGCTCCTCTGGGGAAAGATTAAATTTTGTTCATATGCTGGACATTGGTTGTCTTAAGAAGCAAAATGATAAAAGTCCCTCAAAAACAAGACTTTTAACTCTTAAACGACACCAAAACTAATATCTTCTACGTAAATTTACGTACATTTAGCAACCGGACTAAAATGACCGTTGTGGCTTTTTTGGCACAATTTCTTCTTCCACTTCCTGTTCCTATGTCGGTGAATTGAAAGATTTGTCACATTACCAAACTATTACCCAATCAGTGATTGGTTAACAACCACACGGTTTCTTTGGTGACTAAGGACCACAAGCTGGATGGGACCGTGACTACCTAGAATGCGGCGCGCATCGTCAAGAGTGCAAAAATATGTTGATAAATAGTACAGTACTTCAAACTTACGGTGGTTTAGCAGGAACAGCTGAGGGGGCATGGTGGGTTGGATCTGGTTTAACCTCTGTATCCATGTATGCTGGTTTGGATGCCTAAAAACAACACAAAAGCAATGTAATTAAATCAATCATATCATTGTTCAGTTATTATACTTTGTTCGGCTTATAATTTGCAAAAAGTATTCAGTTTTCGTTAATAAAATCCCAACTTCACATAAATTCACATTAGCGCGCGCCAGTGACGCATTGAGCAAAACAAAATAGTAAAACGCGCTCAACTGCGTGCACGCAATTCTAATTTTAATTCTAATTCTAACAATGTTATGAGTCTTTACAAATTATACGCCGAACAGTGTATAGTATAAACATATTTTACTGCTCCTGAGGTATCTGGGCTTTGTATGATTGACGGGGTGTAGCACTGTTTTGATATTAGGTGTGTCAGTGAATCTGATCTGTATAATGTCACTTGGTGTAATCTTTTATGTCAAATTTTTTCTTCCACGTTGGTAACTATTCTGTTATGAGTGTGTGAATGAATGTATGAATTCGTCTCAATACGCATCAGCTAAATAGACTAGTGTTTGATCGTCTTTGTTGCTTTAAATAACCTCTGTAATACTTCTACCCCAAATTTCTTACAAGCATCACCCACTGATGACTTCCTGCAGATAAGGTGTATCAACAGATGACACTGCTGCGGTTGCCAGTGAAAGTTGCTGGGTTTACCGTGGAAGAAAATGATACCCATTATGCTATTCCCTGAAACAGGACCGAGACTGAGGTCGGTTCATCTCTAGGACCAATGGATTCCACCAGATCCCGAATATAGAGCAGTAAATATTTGTTATATTATTCTTTATTAAAGTATTCTTTCTTCATTTATTGGTTACATAATATTATTATACACGGAAGGCTTTCGTTATAGACTTATGCCTTATCATTGTAGTCCAGGCTAGATTCCGGGACCAGGCCGGTCTCGGTTGCTTTCCTTTGATTGAACACATGCACGTACATGCACGCATGCATCACACACAAAGCTTACCGTGAAAACGATGTAACTGCTGCAAAATCGCCTTGAAAACGAAAAACCTATTCTCTGTTATATCATGATATTTCAATGCCACGTGTAACCGTGGGCCGGAGCTAAAATCCCGCGCGTACGTGGCGAGTTGCACCGACTACTATAGGACCTGCGACGCGCGCATTATGGTAATAGCAGGGCCGTGACACTCGTTATGCTTGTATTCAATCCCTGTTCAAAACTTTACTTCACCGGGAGTTTTTACGTACTTGTACAGACGACATTGCTTGCTTGCATTTTTCTGGCAGTTGGTAGGATCGATCATACTCTGTTTCTGCTAGTACAGGTTACGATTGTAACGCAATTTAAAAGAACATTATATTTTACTCACATTTTAGAGCCTTGTTCACCCTGGCAGACTGGACATCATATAAACTTATACCGTAAAAACTCGATAGTTAGCATATGTGCTTACTATCAAGCGCTTTTGAAAACATGAAATTGTACCAAAGTCCGGCGCTTTACCAACTGAGCTAATGGGGTTGAGACACACATTTGCAGCTTTACACGTATATAACTATGTGTATCGATGATTTGCTCAAAACCTTTACACTTTTGTGGATGGGACTCTTCATGTTTGCATGTTTTAAAAGCGCTCGATAGTAAGCCCATATGCTAACTATCGAGTTTTTACGGTATGCCACTAATTAGAGCTGGGCAGTGCGTGAAAACAATCTTGTAGGCCAACTGAGAAAGGGGCTTTAATAAAATCCCTGAAAAATTCCAAGCTTTAGCCAAAAATATTCAAATTTTACAGCCTTGTCCACCCTGAGCTGGCTACGCCCCTGAGTTGAACCACAGTTTAAGATTGCCCCAAAACAAGCAGGATTTAGAGCTGGAAGGGACACTAAAGACCTTATTGTTAACACCAGGAACATCATTGAAAAGTGCAGGGGACACGCTGTACCACTGTACTTATGTTTCATTTACTAGAGTAAGCCATTTGACAGTGTTTCCCTTTATGAGAGAGATTGGTTTCCTAACCATGTGGTAGAGCTGATCAACAAACTTTATCAAGATCAGAAGTCGGTTGTCTGAACTAACAGAGGTGATACCGACTGGTTCAAAATTGGAAGAGGTGTCAGACAAGGTTGCATCTTGTCCCCTTAGCTTTTCAACATCTATGCTGAAAGAATAATGAGAGAAGCACTAGCAGAATTCCAAGGAGGAGTGATGATTGGGGTCAGCGACTTACAAATTTGAGGTACGCAGATGACACCATCTTCGTGTGTGGCAGCAGAAAAGAGCTACTGGACCTTCTCAGAGAGTGAAAACAGCAAGCGACAAAAGGGAACTAATGTTGAACACTAAGAAGATCAAAATCGTGGTCATATCAGACGAAAGGAAAGACCAAGTAGATAACTTCACACTTGATGGTGGTATTGTTGAAGAGGTGCAGAGTTTTGTGTTTCTGGGATCCATCATCACCTGTACTCAAGAGATCAAGCATAGGCTGGCAATTGGTCGAAATGCGGTTCAGAACACGAGCAATTTATGGAAAAGTAGACTTCCAATTCCCTTTAACGCATGGCCTGGCAAGTCAGCAGCCTTTGCAATAGCATCATATGGTTCGGAATAATAGACAATGAAGTGAATCGATAGAAAGATAGTATATATATTCCTACTGTAATGCTACCGCAGAATCCTGAGTGTATCCTGAACTCCCTAAGAAACTGCAGAGCTTTACAATTCAGTGGAATTAGATTACCATGATTACGAACACAGGATCGTCAGGTTCTGTATTGTTTGCATCCTAAGAACTACCAACGGGAAACCCAGCAAAAGACCACAATTTGACTGGAAGAAGCTTAAAGACCTCCATAAAAAGATCAGATTAAAATTAAATCGGTAAACAAATGTGAAATCAACCAGTGCAACGATACATCAGCACCAATAACTCAGAGGTACATGTACCATCAATTAGAACATGCTGTCATAGAGGTAGCCGAGCAATAAGTTGGTAAACCTAGACCATGTGGCACCCCGAGCTGTGTGAGTAACAACAATATCCAGAATCCGTGTAAAATTACATGATAAAATAACCCTCAACTCGAGCCTGAACGAGTCGTACACCACATGGAAAATTATCCATGATCTTTCTGGCAAAAACAGGAAATCCAGAGTTGAAGGTCAAGAAAAGAGGTGGTACTCCAACAACAAGTGAGAAGAACCTTCTTGTAAAATGGAGGGAATACTCCAGCTCCCTACTCAATAATAACAATGGTCAACCATCACCTGAACTACCAGTTGAATGGCATCAATTGCACATATGCATCAGCTACACACACTATACAGAAGTATTGCAACATTGCCAATAAAAAGAAGAATTCTGCAAACTCTACAGCCTGTCTCAAAAACAATTGTGCAAGTGAAAAGCGCCCTGTTTGGCAATTAGAAAATACCGTTGTGACGTGATGCTTACATCAACGTCAAGGGCACATTCTTAGCTCTCAAAAACCGTTTGTTCTGTTCAATTTGCTTTTTTAAATCTTGAGATATGTTTAGTTAACAACGAAAGGATAAAATCATTATACCTGTATCGTCATAAAACAGTAAAAACAGTAAAAACAATTTTGTATTGTTGTGTAATTGAGGCATTCTTTTGATTTCTCGAAGGAACTCTAGATAAACTTAATGCTATCATTGATTAACATGTAAAAGTACTAGAACTAGTAAAAGTGGCACAATTGTGATTTTACCCTTTCGTTGTTAAGTAAGCATATCTCGAAATTAAAAAAAGCAAAGTGAACAGAACAAACGGCATTTGAGAGCTAAGACTACGCCCTTGACGATGATGTAAGCATTATGTCACAACGGTATCTTCTAATTGCCAAAGAGGGCGCTTTTCACTTGCACAATTGTTTTTGAGACAGGCTGTAGTTGAACATTGATCCAATATCCTAACGATTTCCCATTACATACGAGTACTGTATGAAAATATTTGCATGAAAAAAGTAAGATTAGGGTAGCCGAGAGAGTAGTTGCTAAACTAAGATCAGGCTAATAAATTGGATGGAAGGTGTCATTTGTAGTGACATCATGTGCCTATAATTTCCGATTAACAGAGATGAAGAAGCGTTATCCACAAAATGATTAAATCGGTTTCTGCAAGATATCAGGGAAATTTTTACGAAAGAAGGTTGCCCGGAAGTGGTGGATGAAAATAACAATCCAAGGATGGCTGACATCTTGTAGGACTCAGGAATGTCATTTGCAATAATATGGTCACGTAGTTACTCCATAAAGGACATAACCATATGCGGTGGAAGGGAGAGGGGACTTTCACAATGTCACCATACGTGATACCTTCCATCCCATGTATTAGCCTAATCAGCAAAGAACATTAATAATCCAGTACATCATGTCAAATCGACAGGATATTAGATCAATGTTCAATTTACGTCATTTAGGGGTCATTTCCGGCATGGGACCAAATACCTTCAAAATGTCTCCTCTCCCACAAATTACATTACACACTGACGTTACTAGCGTTTATGCATATTATGCGTTTATGTTTATGCATAATGTGTGAACACAGAATCGGGGTCAAAGGTAATTAATGGGTCTTTTTTGTATTGGACCAAATACCTTAAATAAATGTTTATTCTTCTAGAAATTTTAATTTGAAAATAGCACAATAACATCACCTGCACATATGCATCGGCTATAATAACCAGTGTCTAATGAGTGTACACAGAATTTGGGTCAAAGTTCATTCAGTGGTAATTTCCGGTACGGAACTAAATACCTTCAAAATGTTTCTTCCACAGATCAAATAGTACAATGACGTCACTTGCACACACACACCAGCTTTTAGAATTGAGAATAAAGATAATTTCATTTCTGGTATGTGACCAAATGCCTTTAAAATGCATCTTATTGTTGGAGGGTAGATTAAGGTAAATATAAATTGACCAGAAATGTAAAGTTAGGCACGTTTCACACGTTAATTACTAGATTATACAGTTAGGCAGAATTAGAGGTTGGGTAATACCCATTTGTCAATGTTCATAGACTAATTATAGCTCTAGCTCTAGTTACTAGGCTAATGGCAATGGCTAAGGGTTGTGCTCGCTGAGCACAAAATTAACTCTAGTTATGTTTATCTCCTGACGAAGTCCTTTGGTTATGGCGCTATAAAAGCTTTCGGATCTAACTGCTTCAATACCATCAGGACAAACATATTATTAGACTTGTTAGTGCCACGCACCTTCATTTCATTCAGAGATAAGACGAATGAGAGATCATCTCATTCAAAACATCATCTCATTCAAAACATCAAAAGAAAAAACACTTTCCTGGTTTATATGCGTTATACCGGTATCCGGTCTATGAGCTTCTATCCCAGGCTTCTATATTATGTTACAATAAACACAAACAGAGACCACATCAGTAATGCTGAGCAAGGTTGTAAACATTTAGGCGGTTGCCTATACGGCGGCAAGATTTGAGAGGCAGCAAAAACAAGACTAATGGGGGCAACAGATGGGAGCCCTCGTAAGGCGGCAAAAATACTGTACCTCCTTGCAAGAAGGACAACATTGGGAGAACCATGGTTATAAGCAACTGCTGTAAGATCACACGACAAGACCACTGCATTATTTTGACTAGATGTTTTTATGAGTTAATGTAAATTTATCGATGATAAATGGATACAATAAGCATGATAAGAGCTAGTTGAAACTATGGAGATCGCGGGACACGACAGTATATTGCCTATAATGAGTTACAAAGCTGGTAATGATAATAGAGAAAATATTACATCACGAACACTTCACGGGATTGACCACAACACTACTTAATGAACTGCATCATTTAAACCGACCTCCTCATTCCCCTCGTCATCGCCTGTCGGTTCTTCCTCGGGTTCGGGCTCTGGTTCGGCTTCTTCCTGTAATTAACGGACCTCATTCATGCATAAATGTTTCCTTACTTTGTTCCACTGTCACTACAAATTTACGGACAATGATCAGTATCATGTTAATGTATTATATTGCACAGCTAACCAATGAAGCTCAGTGACAAGTTTCTGTACTTAAACTAATGACGACGTGAAGATCTTAATGAAACTATAATGAATTTAAATGTTTCCTTACTTTGTTCCACTGTCACTACACATTTACGGACAATATTGCAATTGCAATTCAAGAGATCATTCAAGAAAGAAATGGTGAAAGAAGAAAGAAAGAAAGAAAGAAAGAAAGAAAGAAAGAAAGAAAGAAAGAAAGAAAGAAAGAAAGAAAGAAAGAAAAGAAAGAAAGAAAGAAAGAAAGAAAGAAAGAAAGAAAGAAAGAAAGAAAGAAAGAAAGAAAGAAAGAAAGAAAGAAAGAAAAAAAAAAAGAAAGAAAGAAAGAAAGAAAGAAAGAAAGAAAGAAAGAAAGAAAGAAAGAAAGAAAGAAAGAAAGAAAGAAAGAAAAAGAAAAGAAAGAAGATTATATTAACCGATGCAATTAATCAATTGTACCATGTTTCTAAGAAAGAAAGAAAGAAAGAAAGAAAGAAAGAAAGAACGAAAGAAAGAAAGAAAGAAAGAAAGAAAGAAAGAAAGAAAGAAAGAAAAGAAAAGAAAAGAAAAGAAAGAAAGAAGATTATATTAACCGATGCAATTAATCAATTTTACTATGTTTCTAACATGTTATTGCATTTGTAAAGTCCGTGTGTTAATTTTTCTTTTTATTGTAAAGCGCGATGATCTTATGAAATGGCTCTATATAGGCCATGTAATTCAGATTCACTACCAGATTCCTATTGCTGCTGACTCCAGATGTGAATACCAATACAGTGGCTGGACAGCAGTGTACCTCTGGGTGACAGCACTAGGAATCTGGTAGTGTTAGATTAGATCCGTCCAAGAGTTTTAACATTATTTCCTTTGCTTCCAGAATCACTCTATCTATCGATGTATAGAAGCAGAGATGAAAGTGTTTTTTTCAGGGTTGTACAAACCTCGTTGGCTTCACCGAATATAAATCTGTATCTGCGGTTGACTTATACGCATATTGAACGCATGTGTATACTTGCGTCAAGCTTTTGGTCTACGAAGTAGAGCGTCTTTTCCCACTGCAACAGCAAGCGCTCATACATCTTTGGTAAATACTAATAATAATTGCGTCAAAGCGGGCGTCGAAGTTTTATTGTCACTGCCTCTTGCAAGCAAAATCACTATTGGCAATTATGAGATACATTCACTTCAAACTATGATACAAAGATATAGTATTATCTATTGCTATAGGAATATAGAAAATGGAAAACTGCAAGATACTAAAGTGGACTATACACATAATACACTTCACTTCATGTGGACTTAGTGGCAAAATGTTGATATCTGTGTTCAAAAACAAAGCTACAATAATGTTAGTACCTACAATCTATTGTTACATCGTCCAATTAGACTGAGATATTAATCTGTTTTGGTCAATAAATATTCCGGTATCGGTTTGTCGCAGCTTTCGATAATTCAGTCACAATTGTGTAAAGGCACAACCAGACTGATTTCAATGATTTATACGACGGTATTGTAAATCACATCATAAAGACCGGTTGAAATGTTTGATATTGTTTTGATTTCATGTTAATTTTTTATTTATACATTGTAAAGGTAATCCCAATAGCAGGTGCGTAACACCTGATCAACACCATTGTATCTTATATTCAGATTAACCAAACTTTTGGTCTACTTTTTCGTAAAGCACATATCTTTGTATGTCGTGGATAAAACATGCCTAATTACTTGAAAAAGGGTTAACTACTTCAAAACAATGGGTTGAAGTTCCATTGGCAGTGAAAAGGGGTCACATAGCTTCACATGAACTGTTAATACCAGGTACGAATCGATTGAACAATACCCCTGACGTTACGTTTTTGTAAGTACGTAAAAATCCGCTTAAAAAATTTCCTGGCAGATATTACGACTGAGAAAACACGCTCCACCAAGTTCTGAGCTGTAGGCGAGTCTTACAAACCCCAACGATACAAAAAAAAACCCGCAAGCTTGTGTGCGTGTGTCGAGTTACTATTTGTAAATCAAACATTTGAACCCAGCCATTGTCAGTGATTCGACTTGGTATCAATAATTAATATCTCAGTTGAAAGTCTACATATGGGTCTGTCAGTAATGGGATATGGATGGCACTCTCTATCTGGGGAAGTCTAGTCTACTACTGGTCACATTCATTTCATAACTGACCTCATCTGCAGCTGCCGGTTCTTCCTCTGCTGCTACCTATATATGCGTAGATTGATGATAGAAGGATGTATTAGGTGGAGGAATCAAGAGTGCGTTTGGTCAAACTGTCTTAGGTAATTTTTTCTCCTAAGTATAAACTACAAAATTGGTTTTGCCCAATGTTGTAGCTGCTGCTCAAATCTATTATAGTCTAAAAATGGGCGAAATTCTGGTTCAAATTTGCCCACCATTAGGTAAAGTTAAACCTGTTGTTATTTTCATTCGTTCATCCATTCGTTTATGCAGTGTAGTATGAGCGTTGTCATTCTTACAATAGATGCTTCCTTTTGGTCGGTTTAAACACTTACATAAAGCCAAATGAAGGGCCAAAGCGAGAACACCTTACGGAGGACAATGAGAGCCAATGTGCTATTTTGCCTTGTTCAACATGTTCAATCATTTTCCTTTCTGTAACCTATTTTCAAAAAGTACTACTTTTCAATGCCTTACAATAGGTTCAATATAAACAACAAAAAACACAAAATACTGCACCACTTCATAGTTAACACACATTGTTTATGATTAAATTGTATTAATGCTATTCTCCCTCGCTGTATCTCTACAGTATTATTTGAGTTAAATTAACCGTTTCATACAAACAATTGCACACGATATACTCTTGGTTGCAAGAGCTATTTCTGATCATTTAATGAAACGTCATTTATCTAGAAAAGAAATGGAAAAAAATAATGGAAAAGGGTCGTATGTGCATTGCAAGATTCTAAAGGATCGGTTAATAGACTGCTCCTTGTCTATAGATGGAGTTGACTGTGACAATCATAATCTATGATATTGTATGTCTGCTGATTGTAAAAAAATATTATTAATTAAATAGTATAGGTGCACACAATTTACCTACAATGATTAATAAATGATGTTTTAATATTGTCTGGGTAAATAATGACCTTACAATTTGTTATAGGCTGAAAGTTCTACGCAGGACCAAACTTGAGATCAAATATTTCTACAGGTTCTATATAGATATAGGGTGTTAATGAGTATATTGAAATATATATACAAGAAAAGGATCTACATGGTCAATCTATTAAACACTCTTACATTGGATCCAGATTTCTGTAAAGCAAACCTTGTTGTTCATGCAATGAAAAAACGGAGACATTCACAGAGCTTGTAAATGAGGCTCCAGAGCTTTCTATAATATATATTATAAGTATTATAACACAGTTCGATCATCGAAAAAATTAGATCTGTATCATACACCATAATATTACTTGCAGGGCTGCTAAAAAAAGAGAGAGATTTTAATACCAAAAATCCTTCATAGTAACAGCTTACGTTTTGTAATACCTAATGCATGCATCCTCTCTAGTACTGCAATCCCCCTGATAACCTCCAAACTTCCAATAACAATTGTGGGGCGCGGGACATTTTGAGCAGGATAATGTTTCCATACTTCAGCTCAAAATGTATTGGTCAAGGGAAGAAAGGGAAAATTTGCACTGCAAAAAAATAAATGTCTAAAACGAAGGATTGAAGGCTGGAAAGATATTTTGGTGGCATATAATTATTTCAAAGTCTCAAAGGGTTTCTGCAATACCTAATCAATTTGTAATCACTATTACTTAGCAGCCCTGGAACATTATATATGAAGTTACCTTGTATATTCTACATGTTATAGATCATTTCTATAATTGGCACTTTTCCACATATTATAAAATAACAAACGCTAGGACAAAAAGAGATAGATGTTCACCCCACCAACGACAGGAAAGTGCCAATTATAGGAATGCTCTATAGGATAGTCCAGAAAACACGGATGTTACACACAGGATTCTACGTTATTCCAAATTGTACATAGTTAAGATAGGTGAGGACAAAAGATTGCGATTTGCCATGGCATTACATTCATACACGAAACCAGTATAATTCATATGCAATACGTATAATTCTGCTAGTCCCATCATGGAAAGTATAATTATATTCCTTGTTCGACTCCTGTCTTTCTGGATAAGTAGGTGTAAGTTATATCGGCAAATCGCAATCTCTGTTGACATAAAAGTGGTCGTTCGCGACGGTAAAAGTACATAAGGTTATAGTGTTATATGGTGACAATTATTATCATCATATTCATGTTGAGCACCCCTCATATAGATGGTTACCTCATTCACAGCAACCCTCATATAGATGGTTACCTCATTCACAGCATTTCAATTGGTTATATAATCACCCATGGGTGTTAAAATCGTTACCACGGTTACCATGGGTGGGGTCACATAGATACTGACCTCCTCTTGGGGTTGTGTTTCAACTTCTTCCTCTTCGGCAACTACCTGAAAATATTATTCGCGTCTATTCATTTACTCAATGGTGTCTTTAATATCAGGCCGCATATATAAAGTTCAGACACAATGTCTGACCTTAGAGGTACGTTACTTTTATATAAACATGACGTTGACTGGTTCATATTTCAACTCATTTGCATTTTAGCCATAATTATTATAACCTTTTTTTTTATCACCAAGGCAGTAGTGTGTTACTGAATCTTCAATTCAGTTTTGATTTTTTTTATTTGATTTGATTCTTGCTATATTTGCAAGTTGCAAAATCATTTTTTTTTCTTTTTTGGCGGAAAATTGCGAACAAACTGGATGAACCAATCTACGTTCTCATACGCTAGCGAAGTGATGTAATAATCGGATTAACTATCATAGCAATAGGTTAAAACAATTTTTGAATATACGCGCTGCACTGGTACGTTCACGTGATACCTCTGCATTGAACCACATCATGCTGATCACTCGCACCTGATTGTAGACATACACATGTGATGAGTGCAACCTGCTTGTAGTGCCGCACGATGTATTCAAAAATTGTTTTCACCTATTGCTATGGTAGTTAATCCGATTATTACATAACTTCGCCAGCGTATATCATGTCCAAGAAGTGGGACACCAGTTCATTGAACAGTGGGTATCATCCTGAACAAAGATTCACGTAAAAAGGGTAATTTTCAAGATCAAAAACACTATACGCATGATACTTACGTATAACGTGAATAGGGTATTTAAGACAAGCAAATTTGATACGGTACTAAATATCACGGTTGTTTGATGGCATGTAAAACTGTGCAATTTAAAGAAATGTTGAACAATGATGGCGCTATTTATCTGAAATCTTGTTTATATCTTTACAAGGGGTAGACACTTGTATATCGGTATTAGAACAGAAAAAATATTAATTGCCTAATTAAAATTTAAAATACATTTAAATAGCGCCCTCAATTTTCACACAAATGTACAGGAACTGTTTATAAAATGAAAATTACTAAAAAACGCAGAACAAGTTGAATGATTTGATAATAGATACGAAAATCTATGTTAAAAATCGCTGAAAAATATAATTAACATTTGTGTGATAGCTGTTGGTATTGTCCAGGTCTAGAATTGAAATAGAAAAATTAATAAATGATCACATCAAACAACCGTGAAAAAAAGGTATTCCTTGTCCAATAAATCATGAGTGTGAAAGTCCATGTTCACGGATGATTCCCCCGTGTCAATTTCAAGTGGCCCCCTCCCGGGATACCATGTAATCTAAAACATTTAAATACAATAATCAAACATTTTGCATCCATGAGTTTAACTAGACATTATATCAGATTCTCAGGTATTTTTTTGTGTCCATTTAATTTCTGTATAACATAAAGGAGGATGTTCAAAGTCATCTTCACATCATCCCCACTTTTCTCGATTCAAAATAGAGTTGCTGGTTTCTGTCAAACATCCATCTTCTTCTCATTGATCTATCCTGTGAAATTTTAGGGCTGAAAGATGGTTTGTCGGGTTTTGTAAGCCAAATTGTATATAAATACACATTTTGACACTCGTATCTAGAGGGCTTAATACGAGCTGGGAATTATTGAGGCTCAATATCTTTCCAACAACGTATAAATAACATGTGATGACATCGGACATCCTCCTTTAAAGTTTGAAGTTATGAAATAGTAAAACACAATAGGCCTACACAACTTTTTTTCCCATTATCTGGTTTTTTCAAATTATAATACGAACCTCGTCATCGTACTCTACGTCAGACATGATGGAAAGCTAGGTGGTGTCACGTGACCTGTAAAAATGAAACACGAGCAAAAAATTCATCAAATTTGTTTCCTGCGGATCACCGGGAAATGGAAAGTTAACGCTACAATCAGGTAGAACAGGGTAACGTTTTAATTAATATAAATCATCATAACTTGTCCATCTGCATACCAACCACCCACTCTCACACCATCATAACAATCATAAGCACCGACGTCCACTACACCCCGAACACAAATCAATAAATAAAACTGACCACAGACAATTATGCACATAAGGCGATCTTACCATTCCCAGGGTTCTACAACATTAAAAATCTTGGTACGTAAACAAGAGGGCGCTATAAATGGCAGGAAATAAAACAGGCCTGAAATAAAACATGCACTTATAGTAAGCTGAGCAGACGACATAACAGCTGGTGTAGGCCTACATGGTCATGTCTAATGTCAAGGGTAATCGTATTAAGGCAGACGCGTGACGTGTGAGCTTCAAATTAATTATGCTGTAGTGATACACGTAATGTGTCAAACGGGACATTAGATAAAAACTTGCTTACCGGGCTTGCTTACCTGACCCATTCTTAAATTAATTTTAACTCCGGTATTGAATTACAGCGAGCAATTAGAACGACTAGGCCTATAGCTATTTATATGTGACAAAACAAAAGTATTATGATCGATGAAAAGAGATTTCTTTATGATTGCTAACCTGATGTAATAGGCCTATATTTTCAAATACAATTATACAGAAAATGAAATATTGAGTACTTTTACACATTTTACAATTAAAAATGAAAATTTTACAATAATTTTAGCAACAAAATGTTGTAGGCTATACTGCTGTTGATAAAAATGCTTAAGTTATTTTTTATGATACTCTATATGTAGGCCCTATACATGTAAAGCGTGTGCACAATTTGACCCTAGCTGTCGACAAATTACCGCACGCTTTGAATAATAATCAAAGATAAAATGGTTCATATTTCATCGTGTATACTTGCTGCTCTGTTCAGAACCTTATCAGATATGGGGTTTATAGAATGTCTGTTAGTATATTTTTGCACAGTGTCGGGCGCACTTTTACCAAGTTTATATAGCAGTTAAGACAAACGGTGATGACTGCTGTAAATGTGATGACATGCCATGTTAAAATCAAGCATTGTGATGTGTATATATCATACATTTTTTTACTTAATTATGCAACATTTCTTTCAATCAGCTTCGGAACTTTTTATCATAAAAGACAGCAGGGCCTTAAGCGAAAGGAAACAACATCTAAGCCTAATATCAGTAGTTCCATAAACTTTTCTATATCATTTGCTCGTTAGTGTGATTTTCGTAATTATTGTTGAATCAAATCAAAATTCTAAAGTTAAAAATACGTCTGTATGACAAGACAATAATTATTATGAAACTTTTCTACTATATTTTACATGTACATTCCAAAATTTATTTTTGTACAGGTGCTGTAGGCCTAATAATGTTATTATGTGTATTTTCCTATCTATTGAACAAAACCACGCCCTGTCATGTCATCATGTATAGCCTATCCTACAGTAATATATCATCAAAAGTGATGGTAGTCATTTTAAGCACAGACAAGAGAGCGGTCAAGAATATTCATTTTCATTTTCGCTCTATCTATAGATACATATACATAGACAGCGTATACCATGCAGTCTTAGTTGACATTCAAAATATTTGGGTCAGGTATTTCAAATCCGAAGTCGCTGTGTAATATCGCTTGCTGTAGAGTAACATATTCTAGGGAAGATTTAATTGTGACTTTTACTTTGCATTCTCACTTTCAATTATTGGTTTAGAGATTATATGATTGTTATAACTTAATAAGTGACATTTTGAAATGACATGCGTTAAAATAATATATTAAATTGAAAGGTCTGTAGGTCGTACATGGGTTGTAGTGATAAAAAGTTTCTTCTAAAATGACTGCACATTCATATCTATACTTTTTGTGTTTCAAGATATTTGAACTTGTCAATGTAATGCTTATTTTTTAGTCATCTATTATTTGTTTTCAATTTATATTTAAAAATTATTCAGCCAATTTAGAATAAAGTATTTACACCAAGTAGTGTAACACAGCAGTGTAGATTTTCCATTGCCAGGATTTCCTATGAATACAGATCTTTGAAAAGCTAGCTATGACAATTTATGTAACATAATTATTCAATCATTATTTATATTTATAGCATGAAATTAATATTAATAACAAAACCTCCTATTACGTGTAGTCTCATGCAATACAATGTATTGTAGTTCGACCCTCACATAATACCGTAGCCGTACAGTACCATGCAAATCCAAAGCACTGTAACTACATTCCAATTCTATTTCAACCAATAGTTTAAATAATAGCAAGCAAAAATTCTTTTCTTAAAAAAATAGAGATTTCCTAAAACAAAAGAAAGTCAAATTTCTATTATTTATTGTTATGAAATTGTTACATATTCAATATGATGATGTAAACACTTTTGTTAAAATAAAATATCAACAATTAGGCCTACATAGAATTCAATTTTATCAAAGAACATGCCATTAAACAAAATATAAAATCCGTGTCAGTCCACTTCTACTAAATGAAGATACTTCTGGTGCTTTTGGTTTTGTTTTTTGTACTTTTTGTGACACTCTTTTTTATGTGCAGATAAATAAACATTTCATCGTTTAATTTTTTCGACATTTCCAACTTAATAGGATAAAAACAAATATGATATATTTTGTGTACCGTTAATAATGTTTGTTATTGTACTTTTAAAGTTTGTAATTTATAACACTTCTGTTTTTTAAAAGAGATAAGAGTCTGAAACAGAAGTGGTGTTTTTCCTGCTATAAATGTATGTCCTATCGAAAATTAATGCAAGCAAGTGAGATACATTTTTTTTATTGAAGCATTTAAATTATCCTCTATAACATCTTCTTTCTGTAAAATAGTTGTGATATTACCAGATTGAACATATTCATTAATTACCATATACACAAGTAAACAAACAAACACACCAACAAACAAACGAAACAAAAACAGTCAATGAGAAAGTGTGTATAGATGTTAATTAAATGTTTCATAATCATTTTTTCAATGAGATTTAGTGTTTGGAATGCTTTTAAAGGAGTATTTCGTGATCCTAGCATCCTCTTTTTATGACATTTTTCAGTACATATCCACGAAAAAAGTATATTCCCAAAATTTCAGTTGATTCCGATTTTGCGTTTGCGAGTTATGCATGATTATGTGTATTACACTGCTCCATAGACAATACGTTGTAATTTCGTTCTGGTGCACCAGAACGAAATTCAAATTTCGCGATATCTTTGCTCAAACGAATTAATTTGCAAGAAATATTTTGTACATAAACATTATGTAGCCAGAGTATTCCAGTGATATAAAAATCTCAACTTTTTTGGAGAAAAGTGGGGGGATGAGGCTGTGGATCACGAAATGCCCCTTTAACATATTTTGGGTGATACTTTTTTAGATTTTTTAAGTTTATTTAAATTGAATCAAAGTGCAATAGCGGCAAATTGCAAATGTTTCCGGAAGTGGCGTAATATATGTCAAAACGAGAACAAAGCAATGCATTATTTCATTAATATTGTATCTATACAGTACTAGAATCACAATTTGATGTGCCTGGAAAATCATTGATACATTAAAAAGTCCAAAAAGCGAATTTTTGTAACCATTTTTTTTAAAACTACCATAACTATAACGTGTACACTTCCAAATCAAATTATTTATCAAAAGTTTTCAGAACTCGATCTAATGTAAAAAATAACGCAATACTATAAATCGATTTAAAAAAGAAAGAAGCAAAAGCTAGAATGAATTATTATAAAGGAATATATTCAGCCGTATGCCTAACCCTAACCTTATTCTCACCACAAACCTACAAATATGAGAAATAATTAAAAACCAAATCCTAAAACAAAGGATTGCCATCATCTCACCGTGCACCATAATATTATATACCGCTAAATATTAACATTTATGCAAGACTTTTAGCAAACCGCAGTGAATGAAATATTAAGCAAATCAACAAAATTAAATCATCTTTTAATAGTCATACATCAACATCTGCATAATGTCAAAGTTGAAGGCTAAAAGAAACTCTCAAAGTCTATTGTTATTTGGACATCTTAAATTGCACGCCCAATATAAAATAGGTTAATTAATTTTTTCATAATTTTAATTAGGAAATACAGTGAAGTTTGGTTCAAATGTTATTCATGTAAATATTTTTGCTGTCATCAAAGTAGGAGGAGACGGCATGACAGTGCATTTTCTGTCATGATCCCTAACGTAGCGTATACCGCTATGCCATCCAATGTTAAAGTTGATACTCAACACAGGCTATACCTTTTATGGAATCGGGAAATTGACTCGAGCTGTACATTAACTCCCGCACGCGCCTCCTCTCTAGGGGGCGTTTTATTTGATGTACTGTGACAGCTAGCAGCCGACGTTTTTAATGATGGGGATCGCACTCGGTCAGTAGTAAAAACAAGCGTGTCATAGTGCTGAAATTGTCATTTGCCATGTCCTTATGAATCAATTATGGGGAAGCCTACTATACACTAAAACTATTTTCTTTGACCCAGTGCCAAAAAGAACGATATATGCCTATACACTATGCAAGTTATCATGTGCAAATCACCCTATAGGTCGAGGGGTTGCCCAGAATTATGCTCGTCATGCATAGGCCATAATTAAAAATACAAGTTTAAAATGTAAGGGATTCGTTAAGATATATTCTGGACAATATCTTACATCATGCAAAAGAGCCTTTTTGAATCGTTGCAGTAACATAGATGACATAAGTTTGTTTAGGTCTAAACATAAAGTAAACTTGCCATCAAATGCTTGAAGTTTTAACTGCATGCTTTTGCCTTAAAGAAGCAACTTATGACAGCCAGGCATATAAGGATGACAAAAATGGATAACAAATTCACACAGAAATATACAAAAAATGGCTTACCTTGGAATATATAAATGAAAGTGAGTGTATATCCCGTTATAACCCTGTCAACGGATGCCAACCGAACTGCCGACGAATAGGTACTGTGGTAAAAAGATGGTATAAGGCGCTCCTACACAGCGGGATCAGACCTGAGATGGGATGCAGAGAGTGAACAGCCCTCGTTATCTCAAATGGACGAAACCGAGGCTGGTGAACATCCTCAGAGCTACCATAGATGCCAAGAATGCTTGCGATGTGATCACGTGACAACCTCCTCACTAAACTAAACCAAAATTTATTTTTATACAGTGATAAAACTTTTTTGAAAATATAATGCACGTACTTACTGATAGCAGCCTACACCAATGTCACCATATTTTGTTATAAGAACTCAACAAATTATAAATGCATACGAAAATTAATGCATATATTTTGTGACTTTCTCGCATATTGCTGTTAAAATTGAATTGAATTTTGATTCTTAAAGATATTAGCAGTGAAATTTTACAAGTGCAAATTTAGTAATACGCAAAGTGTCCTAGTCTGAGAAGTCAAGTTCTCTCGATGACCTATTGCAAAGAGGGCGTTGGTTCCAGACATATGGCAGAAGAAATGTTATAATTCAATGGCCTAGCTATGATGATGTATTATTGGAACATTATACTACATGTACTAGGCTTATAGGTCATACTGTGTCAAGTTCATTGATGAAAATTAATTTCATCCACTAAGTGCAAAATAATAAAATTGATGCTTTGGTGCATGTACCAATGAAAGTAATCGCTGCACAACACAAGACATTTTTTGTAATTATCCAAAAGGAGCAATATGGCTAATTTTAATTTAATGATAATTAAAAGCAAATAATAGAAAAAAAAAAAAACAGTTTTAGAAAGCTATTATCGTTACGTGATACTTATCTGCAATTCTGAATTACCTGATCTATTAATAATAATGATATATTCGAAATTATTATTAACAATTTAGGGCTGCGATTTTATTAAAACGGTACCCAGGATTTGACAGATATCACATATGCTAATACACATAGTTAGAGTGTAACCATAACCCCATCTTAATTTATTACTCTAAACATAGCCGTGTATGCCTGATTTACACACAATTTACACCTACATTTGTCTTTAAATTATACCAAAACTTTATATTTATGTAAATTATATCTTTAGCAAAATGTATGCAAGAGTGAACTTTCCATTACCAGGATCACCTAAGACAACTGCAGACCAAATGTAATTAGGCAAAATACCATACACGTTAAGTTGTCAGATCATTGCATAACAAGCATTGTATGAACTTTATGAGTTATGTAATGTATTTTTAGAATAAAGTATTTACACCAAGTAGTGTAACACATCAGTGTAGATTTCCCATTGCCAGGATTTCCTATGAATACAGATCTTTGAAAAGCTAGCTATGACAATTTATGTAACATAACTATTTAATCATTATTTATTCTTATATAGCAAGATAATAACAAAACCTCCTATTACGTGTAGTCTCATGCAATGCAATGTATTGTAGTTCGACCCTCACATAATACCGTACAGTACCAATGTGCACATTTGTTTGCAAATCCAACGCACTGTAACTACATTCCAATTATATGATATATTCTACATTTTAATTCTAAGCCTAAAAAGTCTATATAATGTAATTAATTTTAAACATAATGTTTCCATGTAAAATAAAACTTAAATTCCTTGGTTTAAAGAACTTCACAGAGTTATATGAACTGTCTATTGCCAACATTACAACTATACTACAGACTTTTAAGTAAAAGTAAAAAGACTTAAAAGCAAATGCATCTAGCAGTCCAGATACAGTACTGTAACATTCACTAATTTATTTATAATTTATAATTTTGTGTTACGGATAACAGTCCTAGGACTAGCATAGGCAAAGTTGCATTAATTACCAGGCCCTCGTATGTATCGTATATCAAAGAAATAATTTCCAGCAATGCAAAGAACAATAACGTATTTTAGAGATCATCGAATAAACGAGCAACTTTTATATAAAACGTGTAAGATTATTACTGTAGACCTTATGATTGAACTTAATTGAAGCAATACGAGATTTATTTTCAGGACATGGTAGGACAACAGTACTAAGCAGCTAAGCTAACATCATATTAACATCAGGCATGTCAGGTAGCAGATAGCAAAACCATGCAAGCTTTCCATTACCATGATCTGCTATCTATCTTAAACATAAACATACAGTAAACATGCATCTGTGCAAAGTTCTGTATCTAGTGTAATGGTTCAACCAATATACAGTTCTTGAATTCGACGACATAAACAAAGCTTAACATAAACCTCAACAGTTACAAAGTTACATGAATATTTCGTTAGCAAGATCTTTTCATTAACCAGTTATTTTAGGAGAACCGTAAGTAAGTAAATCAAGTAGCACGACAAAATAATGTAAACTTTTCACCACCATAAATCCATGTTCTAAACTACAGACCTTGAGTAAACTTGCATCTGTGCAAAATTATAGAACTAGTATAATGTTGTCAACAAATAGATACAAACTTCAAAACTTCAAAAGTTACAAAGTTGCATGGATATTTCATTGATAATATCTCGTAGCTACTCGAGACAAGTTATAACCCATATCATCATGATCATATTTTATCCGTCACGCTCAACGCTAAAATTGACATCCAAACGACTTTAATTGTGGGACCATCCTTTGCACTCATATACAAATATATTGACCTACCATCTTACCCGATGTAAGGGTTACCCTCGGTCCGAGAAGGCAACCTCAGCATTCTTTGCGTTGTTCTTATGAAAATATTCTAAGAGCTATTGATTTCAAACTTGCCATTTAGAATAATGATTTAAATTCATATTTAGCCAAAAGTTTGTGAAAACTGTTTTTGTGTACAAATATGAATTTCCATATATTTCTGTCTTGAGGGTGTACTCATAATGACATAATATGGAGACTGTTGATACTCATATTAGTATCTATGGATAGAGGAGACACATAGCTATATTTTGATATCAAAAACAACCAGATAGTATAGATAATCTCAACAAAAAGACTCCGGTACTTCGGTCATATACAGAGAATGCCACCATCACGTTTTCCTAAATGGCCATGTGTTTT
Source organism: Amphiura filiformis (assembly GCF_039555335.1). NCBI lineage: Eukaryota > Metazoa > Echinodermata > Ophiuroidea > Amphilepidida > Amphiuridae > Amphiura > Amphiura filiformis. Next base: position 72,341,931 of record NC_092633.1, read on the forward strand.
GAACTCGCCACCCTTAGCGTTACATCACAAATATTATGAATTTTTACACCAATCAAGTTTCAAATTAGAATATCGGCGTACTCACATAATGATGTCATAATGACATACTGATATAATATAGAAGACACATAGCTATACTTTGATATCAAAAACAAGATAATATGGTTAGTACAGATAATCCATGAGGAAGGGGGTTGCAATAAACACGTGTTAAAAACAGTGCCTCCAGTACACGAGGGTTAAGTGTTACGAGTCGTACTGACTCAAGGCCAAAATCATCTTTTACCTAAATTTACCCGAATGCACAACAACAATACACTGTTGGATTAAGTTAACAAAATCAAAATCTTTAATTCAAAGTAAAATATGACTGGTACGGCTGATGTATATATCCTTATTCACTTGTCTTGCGAAAATCTGCGAAGTCCACTGTACACTTGCATTTATATATCCTTGCGTATAAAATCCTCGCACAGAAATGGTGCTGCTTTGTCCAACCACTAAAACTCCTTGCGCAGTTCTCCAAACATTTAACTCCTTGCGCCGTTCTCCGAACACTTAACTCCTTGTGCAGTTCTCCAAACACTTAACTCTTTGGCAAGAAGACAATCTCCAACAATGGCCTACAACATATCCCAAGTATGTGACTGTGGCATGGCAAAACTCGCTTTTTATCAGATTGACTGTCAATTGTACCCCAGACAGCTTCTTAAACAATTGATGGAGTTGTTCCATGTGTTGTTCCCAGGTTTGACTGTAAACAATCATATCATCTACACACGCTTCACATCCCTCTATGTCTACCACAAATGTTGCAGGTGCGTTTTTTCAAACCGAATGGCATAACTTTGTATTGGTAATTAAGACCAAATGGTGTACAAAAAGCAGAAATTTTGCATTCCCAACTTTGTCTATGCAATCAACAATTCTTGGAATAGGATACGAGTCTGTCTTTGAATGAACATTTGCAGCTCTCATATCTGCTACTAATCTGTATGAACCATCAGGCTTGGGAACAAGGATACATGGTGAACTCCATTCACTACTTGGTTCTATGATATCATTGTCTAGCATAATTGATATCATTTTTGAGAAATCCAAAATTTATTTAAAATTTATTTTATTATAAGAAGAATTTTTTGACTTCAACACTACTTAAAATTTGATCGCTTACCGGGAGCGCTTTCACAGTACCAACTGCGTCCTCAGCCGGATGTTATGGCTCTGATGGTTTATGGCTTGTTGACAACCTTCGATGACGTCACACTATTAGAAGATGACGTCAAAGGTGTGGTCCTCGTCCCCCTGGTGGTCTTTGGTATGAGTAGGTTGTCCCAAACTGGATCTAAATCCAGTCCAGTGTCTCTGTTCAAGTTGGGTCCCTTCTGGAAAATTCTTTGGGTTCTTTTTCCAGCACATTTACGTGTTCCCAGTCTATTTGATGGGTGTTTTTGCTCCTGGAAATATGCTCATGTACAGCAGATTTGGAACCGGCAGCCTTTGATTTATGTTCAGATAGCCGTTTTTCCAACTTTCTACCTGTTTCACCAATGTACATAGCATCACAGTCTGAACAGGAGATTTCGTAGACGGTCCCTGACTGTTTTAATTTGTCTACTTTATCTTTCGGTGACACAAGTGTTTGCCGGAGTGTGCGGTATGGTTTAAAGGCTGTGGGAACACCTGCTGTTTTGAATGCTCGGCGAAGCTGCTCCGAAGTTCCTTCCAAGTAGGGTAAAGTTATTGTGAACCCCCTGGAAGTTTCACTATCCGGTTCGTCCTGCGAAGCTGATTTTTCACGCTTCTCCTGGGCTCTGAAAAAGGTCCAGTCGCGATAACCGCAGTTTCGGAGCGCTCCTTTTACGTGTTCAATTTCCTCAGCTCTATCCTCCGGATCCGTAACAATTTCACTCCTATAAAGCAATGTCTTGATCACACTTAATTTGTGCTCCAGTGGGTGATGGGAAGCGAAACTTAAATACTGGTCAGTGTGAGTTGGTTTTCTAAAGATCTTGACCTTCACACTGCCATCGCTAGCCCGCACGATCAGAGTGTCTAGGAAAGGAAGTTGCCCGTCTTCCTCTTCCTCTCTGGTGAACTTAATGTTATTATCTTGCGAATTTATGTGATCTGTAAATTCATCCACGTGCGAAGTTTTTATAACGCAGAATGTGTCGTCGACATAGCGAACCCACATGCGTGGTGGATGAGGAGCGGATGACAAAGCTCGCTTTTCAAAATACTCCATATACGCGTTGGCCACCAGCGGACTGCAAGGACTGCCCATTGCGCATCCATCCTTCTGTTGGTAGTATTTCTCTCTGAACACAAAATATGTCGTGCTCAAGCAAAAGTTCAAGAGATTGATGATGTCGTCCACCTCTAGATCTTCCGCTGTCCCTACTTTCCAGGTTTCGTCATTTTCCAACAAACTGCGAACGACGACGAGAGCTTCTTTCACAGGGATAGAAGTGAACAATGCCGACACGTCAAAAGACACTATGGACTCATCAGGCTCTACTTTTAAGTCTTTGATCTGGTTAACAAAGGCCTGAGAATTAACGATGTGATGTTCCGTTTTTCCTATCAAGGGTGATATAATGTCCGCAACAAATCTCGCAAGATTATAGGTCACAGCACCGATGCTTGACACGATGGGTCTTAACGGTGCCTCGGCTTTATGTATCTTTATGAGACCATAAAATCTGGGAACATCAGCTACGGTAGGATATAAGTCCCAATATGTCTTGCTAGTTATCGCACCTGTTTCTTTGAGTTCTTTCAACAACTTGATAAGTCTGCTTTGAAATTTCTGAGTGGGGTCTTTTTTCAGAGTCTCATAGACACTTTCATCTTGCAGTAGAGCTAAAGCTTTCTCTTCATACACTGAATTGTCTATCACAACAGTTGCTCTTCCCTTATCAGCTGGCAAGATTTGGATGCTTGTGTCTTTCTTTAAAGATTCAACCGCCGATCGTTCTGCCTTATTGATATTGCTTACCGGGGTTTAGCATTTTTGCAATGTTCACAACACGAGCACGTAATTCAGCCGCTTTATCGTTTGCAATTTGTTTACATGCACTTTCAGTGGCAACTACAATGTCATTGATGGGCAAACTTTCTGGACTTACCGCGAAGTTAAGACCGCGTTCTAACACATTAACTTCCGGCTGCGTAAGCTTCCTAGATGACAAATTCACCACCCACTTGTCTTTACTCCTCTTATCCGCTGTAAAACCGTCTTTACCCAAATTATCGGCGTTCTCTTTCTCTGTTTTTAAACGTCCAAACTTCCGAATTTGGCGATCCTTTACCAAGTCATGTTCTCGCTTCTGCGCATGGGCGATGAACTCCGAGATTATTTTATTATGTTCGATTTCCAATGGATTGACTCTGCAAGGATGCTGCTTGATTGGTTTTGTATCACCAACATCTACATCATGAAATGCAGCATTTGTTGATGATGACCTATCTTTGAGTCTAAGTTACTGAGCACATCAGAATTGTTCAATTTTACATTATACTCTTTGTGCTCTATCTAGCTCTTTATCCTGGTCAAATGTGACATCAGAATTGTCATCTTTACTCTTGTCTACATTGGCGATTTTGTCTACATCGACATTTTTGTCTACATTATCAGCATGTTTTACTGTACACACAGGTTTTGAAATGCCACTGTCACTTCTTTCAACATACTCTTTGAGCATATTTATGTGGTATAACTGCCTGCTCTTGCGCCTACCAGGAGTCTTGATAATATAATCTACTTCCAGTGGCGTACCGTGGCCGCTCCTACCCCGGGGGCTGAAAAAAAAATCAATTTTGCCGCCCCTTCCTCAACAGCCCGAAAAGGTTGATCCAAAAAAATTTTCGGTCGTTTGAAAAAGTGAAGAGCAAAAAAAAAAGGATTATAAGCGATAGCACCCTAAAACCAACACATTTTGATGTATAGTACAATTTTTCTATTTTTTACACTTTTCAAAGCTTTTTTCTTTACTAATTCTCGCCGCCCTTCGTTTGCCGCCCCTTCTTCTTCCGCCGCCCCTTCGTTTTGGCCGCCCCCTGCTTTTACCCCGGGGGGCTGGCGCCACCAAAGCCCCCCCCAAAAAAATACGCGCATGACTTCACCCACTTTTGACTCTACCTCACATGGGCCATGATATCTGGCTTGTAATAGGTGTCCTGCAATTGTAAACAACCCCAGTGGGCACACCCGACGTTGAAATCACGTTGAAACAGGTTGACGTTTCGACGTTGAAATCACGTTGTATTTGCAAATCGACTCTAACCTGATTTCAACCCGATTTCAACGTTGATTCAACGTCGAAATTTCAACCTAATTTCAACCTGAATTTCATGTTGTATTAAACGCCGAAATTTCAACCTGAATTTAATCCGATTTTAACCTGATATTTATTTAAATATAATTATTATATAGTAATAAATTTATACGTACCCACTTGTAGAACCTCACCGCTGTGGTCCGTCTGGGAGAATATTATCATGAATTCATGATTATAGGCTAGGATTGGTATCGCCCCTGAGGTAACTGGTATCGCCGTCGTTGTCGGTGCAGAGGGCCGGTGCAGTCGGCACCCATACGCGGGATGCAACCGGGTGTGGAGTCGTGGTGAGCCGCGCGCAGTGGTCGGTGCAGAGGGACGGTGCAGTCGGCATCCATACGCGGGAGTCTACCGGGTGTGGTGTCGGTTGGCCTCGTGCAGTGGAGCATGCGTCGGAGTCGGAGGGCAGGTGCAGTCGGCACCGCAACGCGGGAGGTAATCGGGTGCTCGGGCCCGTGCCCGGGCCCGTGCGCGGCGGTCATGTTTTTGACCAAAAATCACATTTTGGACCAAAAATCACATTTTTGACCAAAAAACACATTTTTGACCAAAAACACATTTTGGACCAAAAATCACATTTTGGACCAAAACAAATCACATTTTGACCAAAAAATCACATTTTTGACCAAAAAATCACATTTTTGACCAAAAAATCACATTTTTGACCAAAAATCACAATTTTACCAAAAATCGCATTTTTGACCAAAAATCACATTTTTGAACAAATATCACATTTTTGACCGAAAATCCTATTTTGACCAAAAATCACATTTTGACCGAAAATCACATTTTTGAACAAATATCACATTTTGACCAAAAATCACATTTTGAACAAATAACTTTTGACCGAAAATCCTATTTTTGACCAAAAATTAAATTTTTGACCAAATATCACATTTTAGACCAAAAATCACATTTTTGACCAAGAGTACATTTTAAACCAAAAATCACATTTTGACCATGAATCACATTTTTTTTTTTTATAAATCACATTTTGACCCCTGACCAAAAATCACATGTTTTGAAAAAAAAACCATATTTTTGACCAAAAATCACATTTATGACCAAAAATAACATTTTTACCAAGAAACACATTTTGTCAAAAATCACTTTTTTTTTTCAAGATGGCCACCACTGAGTAAACATGCAACTTGGGCAATCTTCTTAGTATTCGATTTTGCTAATTTCTCACCTTTTTATCGTAAAAGCCTCAATTTGATGATTTGACCTATTTTTAACCTTCAAATCCTAAATAGCTTTCCAAAGATTTTACGTGCAAAGTAAGCGTCGCGTTTTAGGCCATAAGTCGAGTTACCTTGAACTTTGAAATTTATTTTTGATATCATCATCATATAAATTTTTCAACGTCGTCGTAGAACCTGCAAGTTGAGTTGCCCAGCAAACACAAAACATTTTACAGATAACGTTTTATTGTTGGTTTATATAAAGGGTATAAAACGTTTTAATAACGTTCTAAAAACACTTTTGAAAAATAGATGCACGATATATTAACATGTTATTATAGAGTTGACAAAGCATTTTTGTACCTTTATAATGCAAGTAATAGTAATAAATGGCAACTGCCTTGGCTGAAAACAACAACAAACACATGTACATACAGGACACTTCTTTCACCTATTATTGGTATAAAATCCACCAGGAATATTATAGTGCTCTAGCTGCAGAACAAGGTAATCCATTATTTTTTTCAAGATGGTATAGCCACGTTCATAGTGGCTGCCGCCTTAGCTGGAAAACACCAAAAACACTTAAATAGTTTTGTGTGTCTTAAAAAAACCTGCATGTTCTAAAGACACAAAACTAGAAACAGTTCTCTCAATAATTTTTTATTAATCAAAAATATGGGTCAAAAATTTTGACCAAAATTTGGGATATTTTAAGGTCCTTATTCAAGAAATTGAGAAAATTGTTTCTAATTTTATTTTGTGTCTTTAGAACATAATATGCAATTTTAGGGATCTGGAATGAATATTTTTGTGGGACATGAGAGCACATCAGACATATCGAATTGCATTCTGAATACGGAGAATGTCTTTCTGATATCAAATAATTTTCATTTTTTAAATTCACGATATAATACAAATTTTATGACAAATTATTAAAATTTGATATTTTTCACATTTTGATATATAACAGTCCTCGAAGTAAATTTTATAAATCTAATGATATATTCTTAAAGTGTATGTAGCTGGGAGGAAAAGCCGACGATCAATTGAAAAATTTGACCTTTCATATTGAAGATATAGATTTTTTCCCCAAAAGACCTAATTTTTTGGTGTTTGGGGAAAAAATCATCAGATTTATGAAGTTTACTTCGAGTACTGTTAAATATCAAAAATATCAATTTTTAATCATTTGTCATAATATGTGTATTACATTGCGAATTTAAAAAAATCAAAATTATTTAATATCAGAAGGACATTCTTCGTATTCAGAATGCAATTCGATATGTCTGATGTGCTCTAATGTCCCACAATAAATACTGTCCAAACGTGCATACTCCATCCCTTAATAGAGTTTGAATTCAGGGTAAGTTATGGTTTCATATTTTGAAACATATTCTCCTACACATCGCAAATCCAAAATAAAATCAGCTCCGTCCTTTTGATTTTCAAGTTACGTTACCATGGTTACATGTATCATACTTTGATACAATTTGTATCTAAACGCATCCTGAACACTTATAATCCCGTCTTCAACACTGTTAACGTTTGGCTAAGTGACATGCATGTTTAGATACATGTATGTAACAAGTAACAACATCATAGGACTTCCTACCATGAAGATGTGTGTCACACATCGAAAGTTCAAGGTTGCTTGGAATTTTGGGCTGAAAGTCATTTTAAACTTTTAGAAATTAGATATGTAAGCTTTTTATTTGTGATTTGTGATGTTTAGGAGTTGGAGTTGCCAAAAATACCTATCGTTTCGTGAAAATGTGGAAAACAATATTTTCTTTTATTCCTAAGCACTTCGTCTCCGGCAATCATAACATCATGCCTTATAAATTTATGTTAGAAAAATAATAATCAAGCACGAATCACATGGTCGCCATGAGTTTGTTTTAGATAAAACCACGTGATTCGTGCTTGATAATTATTTTTCTTACATATAATAGGGCATAATGTTGTGATAGGCGGAGAACCTTCCTTTAAAACGTGTGTATTTGTTTAAAAGTGTTAGAGCTGGACATTTAGAGCCTAAATACATTAGATTTAGTTATGGTTCTCAAAAGAACTCGTGAATTTTCAGAAAGCTGTTTGTGTTAAAGTGCGAGGGTTATCCATAGGCCTATATATGTACTAGGAGGACACTTTAGAACTTGACCCTTTTGGAACCTTTTAAGAATGTACTGGATGCAATGTGCCCATTATACTTAATGTTAATATAGGGTTTCCCCTGGCTTGCGTAAAAATCTTGAGTAAAAATCTCAAGTTTTTCTTCTTTTCACGTTACAACTTACTTAAAACTTCTGATACCACGTAAGATATCTTTAACATAATTATGGTTTCTAAGTCCTGACTTTTACACGTATAACTAAACTTGAAATTGTTGACAGATTATACAACTGAATACTTCTATTTTTCTCATCGAAGAACTTCACAGAACTTTCTTAGACTGGTGATCAGATCATATACAGATAGTGTGATCAATAGCTTTGGAAGTGTTCTGCGTTTGCAATCCACCCTTCAACGTATTCAAAGGATCCTTGTCGTGCTCAGTTTAAGCTGAAGGAGATAAGCATCGAAAACGTCAACCCTATCAGTAGGCTTATATCGCATTGATGATGTCATCAATACCAATATTAAGAAAATCTAGACCAGAATCTGTATTTGCTTGCTTAGTTCTTTCTATGTCAAGACACATATCAAGGCAATAACAGCTGTTATCATTAAGCTGATGGGTTTGCACATTTTTTGACCAAAAATCACATTTTTGACCAAAACACTTTTTGAAGATGGTCCATTTCACAGTTCCTGGAATGTGAGGCGTGAGTTCATTCCATCTGCGGGCTATATGGAATGAATGATGACTAACAACTTAAGTTAGATCTTGAACGAATGAGTAGTATGTGGCAGCAACTGCTCAACAATGGACTTTATTCAGTGGAGGAGTTGGTCCATGCCATGCCGTGCCAGTTTACTCCATCTTTGATTTGACCGTGCTCTTATGTATTAAAATTATGGCTCTCTCAAGTTGTCAGTTCATCCGAAATCTTTGGCTGCATCTAAACTTTCTAAGTTAAGTCAATTTTCTTGATGCTTTATACATTGTACATTGTCATGGACTATTGTCTGTCTATTGCATGGCCAATCTTGTTTTGATTCCATTGTCACGTGGCACAACAACAGGTCAGCTGTAACGACAAAAATAACAATTTAGGGATTTAAAAATACAATTATTTCCATAATTTACACATACAAAAACATTATATTTGACATAGACTTACAGTACGATTAATATGCTTAATGTAAAATAGGCATAGGCCTACTGAAGGTAGACCTGTTACTCCTGACTGTTTAGGGTAATTCTGCTGAACAATTCTTAGGGCCATTCTTGGGACCAAAAAGAGGAAAGTATAACTTATCTTTGCTCCTTTAGACACATGCTTTAGACTAGAGAAATTATTTGGGGATGTGAAATCTTCTGCCTAAAAAATCTGCCTAAAGAGTGTTCAACACTAATTGGCTCATGCTTGCACATGTTTAAAGTAGGCATACTCAGAGAACATGATATTTTTGACATAGAGCAGTGATAAGTTTAATGAAAAATTAAAAATAGCCTCACTTTCTTTCTAGAGAACTGCAGATTGCACCTTAATGTTGAATCTATTTGAGGAAGATCTTTACGACCTTTAATAACTTGGAAGGTATAGGCCTATAGCTTTAAGGGTCTAAATCTCGTGAATACAAATACTGAATAAAGTTCATAATTCATTTAGCCTATTAAAAACGAAGATAAGTAGATTATTAATATTAGGGTCATATGATGTATATTTGTAATTTAACCTTAAGTCTCTCAGAAAAGATTAGATATAGGCCTACCCGTTATGTTTACTAAACGGTTGCAACTAGGCCTACCAAGGAAGCACAAACGAACATTAACATGATTAATTTTGAATAGGGGATGTCCTTCTCATATATTTAACAATTTAAATTTTTTGAAATTCGCGATGCAATAAAAATTTTGGGGCAAATTATTAAAAATGGCAATTTTTGACATTTAACAGTTCTCAAAGTAAACTTAATAAATCGAATGATATCTACTTGAAGTGTATGTAGCTGGGATGAAAAGCCAACTATCAATTGACAAATTTGACCTTTCATATATAGATTTTCCCCAAAAGACCTAGATTTTGTTGGGGAACAATCTATATCTTCAATAGGAAAGGTCAAAATGTTCATATGATTGACGGCCGCTCGTCCCAGCTACATATACACTTTAAGTATATCATTAGATTTATAGAATTTACTTCGAGGACTGTTTCAAAAATATCAATTTTTAAAAAAAAATTTCAAAAATTATTTGATACCGTACTAGAAGGACATTCCTCGTATTCAAATCAAAATGCAATTAGATATGTCTGATTTGCTCTCAGGTCCCACACAAAATACGTGAAAACGTTGCTATCCGAGCTCTTAAGCTCTATCTATTTGAAAAGAACTTTATTCCACAAATTCCACTAGCCTAGTCTAACTAAATATTACTGGTACTACTATTTACGCCTAGCCATATTTATAGGCCTGGGCCATGTATGCTTCATAATTCTGCGCTTATTAAAATATCATTTTGTCAGTGGGATGTGGACTTCCACGAACTTGGTATCACTATCACTCAGTTTATTATTTTTAAAAATAATTGTCATTTTGACATTGAAATTCATGTCAAATCATCAAAGACACATCTAGTCTGCCCTACCAGTAACTTAATGTCTAAAAAAAAATACACTAGAGATAATGATTTGCGCTTACAGAGCGCAGACAATCGCAAGGCATGTAACTCTTTAATGACCATTTGACCTGACCTTTGACCTTAATGTTTCCCGGGCCACGAAGTTTGTTGTCACCGAAATTGAGCCCCCATATCCATTACAGAAAATGAAATTACGGTATAAGATTTGACCCCAGTTAACCTTTGACCTGACCCCTGCAAAGTGTTCCAACATATCACCCCTGTCATTAATTTTGTTGTCACCGAGTTTGAGCCTTGTACCCCTTACAGATGTCCAAAAAATTCATTTCTAAAATTTGACCCCTGCATGACCTTTGAACTCACTGACTCCTGCAAAATGTTTCCCTGGTCATGAGATTTGCTGTCACTGAGTTTGAGTCCAGAAGAAGAAATTATAAGATTTGACCCAAGATAACCTTTGATCTGACCCCTGCAAAGTGTTCAATATATTCCCTGGTCAGTTTGTTGTCACAGAGTTTGAGTCCCGTATCCCTTACAGAAAATGCATTTCTAAAATTTGACCTTTGACCTGACCCCTGTAAAATGTCCCCCGGCCCTGGTCATGAGATTTGTTGTCACCGAGTTTGAGCCCCATACCCATTACGGATGTCGAGATAATGCAATTGTGAGATCCCCCCTCTTAATGACCTTTGACCCCAATTCTTTGTACAACTTTTAGACATTGGCTAAGGCGATGCAGGTATGCAGGTATGCAAGTGACGTCATTGTATTATGTAATTTGTGGAAGATGAAGCATTTTTAGTGAAAATCACATTTTGGCCATAAATGACATATGACCTTTGACCCACCGAGTTGGACACTGGCCTAGAGCATATGGCTACGATGACTCGTTATAGGTTTGACAGAAGAAAGAAAGAAAGAAAGAAAGAAGAACTGACCAAAAACAGTACAATCGCAAATTGAAAATTTGCGATTGTAATGACCCAGCACATGAGCATTGCTGCATGATATGACTAGGGCTAGGCTCTAGGGGCCTAGTTTCTTAATTATACAATAAACATTTGCATTTCCCCCAGGCCCGTAGCCAGTACCCCCCCAAATGCCAAAGGCCCAAAAAGTTCCCTTTTTTAACCCAAAAGTCCCATTTGCGAGCGCAGCGAGCGAAAAATAGAGGTTTTTTATGCCTTCTGTAATCTTGGTCCGTCCAAAATGTCCAAATCCGCCCAGTCCAAAAACTTCCAAATTTTGAAAAAAGTCCACTTTTTCAAAATCAATACCCCCCCATCAATCCAGACTACGGGCCTGATTGCCCCCAGCAAATATTCCAAACTGGCATGACTGGGTCTTGTACAAGTACAAGTCATTAAGCATGTCAACTTCAAGGCACTGTTTCGTGTCTCGAATGGTGCATTCATGATTGTACAGCATGCATGGCATGTGCAGCAGGCATGTAATTTAACTGCTCAGTAAGCTTAACTATTTTAACATATCCTGATAATACAAAATGGAAAACCAAGTTGAAATATAAATCCAGCAATGTGTCCAAAAGTCAAGTAGACCTTTAAAGAAAATTTAAATGTTTACTAACCTGTTTTATTTGCAAATTTAGGCCTCAAGTTTATGTTCGTCACACGTACGCGTACAACTCCTTTTGCTTACTGATGTACATTGGGCAATATCCGTTCTGGAAAAGTGTTGGGCGAAAGCGATACTACTACAATTTTAATCCAAAATTTTTTAAACTTTTGAATGTCCAAACATGGTGATCTAGGATTAGAAACATGTTTATAGGTACAAATGCGACCAGAACTAACGAATATCCAAAAATTTGAAATTGTTTTTCAACATGTTTCATAGGCCTAGGCCGACTAGCCTACAACTCTAGCGTGATGCAGAATTCACTGTTTGCTTATCCAGATCCAAATCCAGATCCTACATCAAGTTCAAACAAACGGACACATTCAAGGCATTATGTCATTGATTGATGCGCCGTCCCGCTCGTGGCAGTGGCATCAGTTTTGCACTCGCGTGTGCGTAGGCCTACCCATAAACACTTGTGTGCGTACTCACAAACACTTGTGCACGCGCGTACGTATACCTTCAATAATTTGCAAATGTGCGTGCGTACCTATAAACACTTGTGAACGCGAGTGTGCACTTGCAAACACTTGCGAACTCGCATGCGTAGGCCTACCCGTAATAACTTTCGCGTACCCATAAACACTTGCGAACGGGCATGCGTACTCGAAAACACTTGCAAACTCGATTGCGTAACGTACGCGCGTGCGTACCCGCAATAATTTTCGAACACAAGTGCGTACCCATCAACACTTGCGCATGCGTATGCGTACCCATAAACACTTGCGCATACGCTTGCGTACTTGCAAACACTTGCGAACGTGCATGCGTACGCATAAACACGTGAGAACGAGTGTATTCACGCAAACACTTGCGAACGTGCATGCGTATACTCCCAAACACTTGAGAACGTGCGTTTGTACTTGCAAACACTTGTGTATGCATTATATGTATACTTGCAAACACTTGCGAACGCGCGTGCGTACCCGCAATAACTTGCAAACGCATGTGCGTACCTATAGAGACTTGAACATGTGCATGCGTACCCATAAACAATTGCGCACGCGCATGCGTATTCGCAAACACTTGCGAACGTGCGTGCGTACCGGCAATGTACGCAAGCGTACCCATGAACACTTGTAAACATGAGTGCGTACTCGCAAACATTTGCGAACGCTTGTTAACACAATTGTGCACGCGTGTACATACCCACCCACAATATCTTGCAAACGTGCGGTATAATAGGCCTACCTATAAACACTTGCCGTCCCCCATGAAAAAAAAAATAGAGAGGGCGTCCCCCCTAACACTCCCCTGCTTTCTCCGACTATGATCGACAACATAGGCCTATGATGCGGCCGGCCCACCCACTCCCACACCCGGTTGCCTCCCGCGTATGGGTGCCGACCTCGATATGCCGACCTTGTAGCTACTACACCGGCTATGCCGCCGTGGCGATACCCGGGCAATTCCCCGGGGCGATATGATCGGATTAGTAAAATAGTTTGAAGATATGCGAATAGGCATATTAGGGACCGCTCACAAACACTTGTTAGGGGGCTGATGCAAAAAAAATCATCGCGAAAGTTTTCCGCCCCCTTTCAGATCTCTAAAAATTCAGCCTCCCCCTTTGACATGAAAATTATGGGTCAATCCCATAGAAAATCATATAAACTCAATTTTCCTGGGAAAATTTTTGGTAATTTTTTCAAGGCCCCTGCTCTACCCCTAGGAGGGTCAAAACTAAAGCCCCTCCCCACCCTTTTGCATTTGCCCCCCCTAACAAGTGTTTGTGAACGTCTCTTGCACCAACTTCACCATGTTGTAGGAATTCCCATATCAACATCAGCCCGCCAATTGAGCGGCGACGGGGCCGTATAGCATACCCCGTACCACCCGGTGTTTTCGCGTAAGTATTTGAGGTAGTGCACGCCGCGCGCGCCACTTTAAGAAGGGAACGGAAGTTCGGTTTAATCGTTAGATCATGCGGATTGATATATAGAAAAACTTGGCTAAAATTTCAATGCTATCGACCTTTAAACATGTATTATACTAGGCATATGCATATTTTGTCCTAATAATATTTTATGTAACGTCATTAAGTTGTGCATTGAAACATTGGTTGAAATCAGGTTGAAATTTCAACGTTGTATCAACGTTGAAGTTTCAACCTGATTTCAACCTCCTTAATTTTTGCATTGAAAGTTTGTTGAAACATGGTTGAAATCAGGTTAAAATTTCAACGTTGTATCGACGTTGAAATTTCAACCTGATTTCAACCAATCTCTAGGTTGAAATCGGGTTGAAATCAGGTTAGGTTATATTTCGACGTTGTATCAACGTTGATACAACGTCGAAATCCTAACCTGTGCCCACTGGGACAGTACTAGAACTTTGTTACCTGATTTGAACACTCTTTCTTTTGCATGTTACTATACCATTGTTTCATTTTGGCCTGACCCTCTTTCAAGTTTTCTGTGGCGATATCGGTTGCTCTGTTAAGCCTATGCTTAAAATTGGAGACATACGGTAATCCAATAAATTGATATCTGATTTTTCATTGAGCCACTTTTCTTTCAACCACTTTAAGGGCCCGTGTACTGTGTGTCCAAACACTAACTCAAAAGGACTAAATCCTAAAGTTTCCTGAACAACGTCCCTAGCAGCAAACAACAACAGGTGTACTCCCTCATCCCAGTCCCTCTGAAATTCCAAACATTATGTCATCCCAGCAAACACAAAACGTTTTCGACATCATTCGCAAAAGGTTATAAAAGGTTGTCATAAAACGTTTAAATGTCGGGTTATATAAAGGGTACATTAATGGTATAAAACGTTTTCATAACGTTAAATAACATTTGTTGGTAATTTACTGCACAGCAAACACAAATGTTTTACAGAAAACATTTAAATGTCGGGTTATGTAAAGGTATAAAAACGTTTTAATAACATTTCCAAAACATTTTTGAAAACTTGGTACAAATAATTCTAAACAGAATGTTATTTTTTGCGTTGAAAAAACATTTTGAAAAAATGTTTGCCAAAAATATTTACAATAACGTTTTTAAAATGTTTTCACGACCTTTATATAACCCGACATTTAAATGTTATTAAAACGTTTTGTAAAAAACATTTTAAGAACATTTCTGTGTTTGCTGGGTGCAAATATTTTAACATAATGTTATTTAAGTGTTGACAAAATATTTGGCCAAAAATGTTTGCAAAAATAGTTTACAATGACATTTCGAAAACATTTTAAAAATATTGTTGTAGTGTGTTTTCATACAAAACGTTTTAAAACGATTTCATGACCTTTATATAACCCGACATTTTAATGTTATTTTAAAACGTTTTGAAAAACGTTTTTACCTAAACCAAAACCCAAAATATGACTTATTTAAAACGTTTTTGTGTTTGCTGGGATGATCCTGTTTTTCAAAGTTTAATGGAACCTTTCTAGTGCACCTTGTGATTCTGGGTTGTAAGCACTTAAGGTATACTGCTCTATACCTAATTGATACATGACCTGCTGAAATACTCCAGAAGTAACGTTTGTTCCTTGATCAGACTGTATGGACTTTGGGAGCCCCAAAAATGACTTGGTTAAAGCTTTCACTATAATAGTCACTGCTTTAATATTTCTCAAGGGTATGGCTTCAGGAAAGCGCGTTGACGTGCATATAATTGTCAGAAGGTATTGATTACCTGACTTGTCTGATTTTGAAGACACATGTGTCTTCAAAATTGTAGCCTAAGTCATCAATCTGGTTTACCTCAAATTTTCCATTAAGACCTTCTTACTCATTGCCCGTGTAACTGCACATGCAAGAAATATCTCCTTTTCCTTACTATTATCATCCTGCAAATAGCTAGGCTTATCTGTAACTACAGGAAAGACCTTCCCCTGCTAAATTATTTCCTAGCAACATGGACACTCCTTTGATGTCATGTCTAACTCCAATGGTTACAGGATCAGAAACCAAGTCATACGCTCGAATGTCAAGTTATTTTGTGAAGAGGTGCACTAATTATTTCCATCCCAATACCCTGGATCAATACTTTACCAGTTTAACTATCCTCATTCCAGATAGAGCGTGCACAACACGTGTCTCTCACAATCTTGATGGGGTTTGGACTACTATTATCACCAAGTGATACTACTCCCTCTATCACAAAGGGTTCAAATTCCTCACACACCTTGACTGCGTCACCTCTCTTTTGTGGGAATTCTTGTTTCTTGATTTGACTGACAACTGGTTTAGTTGACCCAGGTGGTGAAACGGCACATCCCACAGTATTACTAGTAGATGGTTGATGCTTTTGTAAGTCTTGTTTTGCTCTTAAGAAATAACACTGGAGAGCCATTCCATGTCAACTCCTGGGATGTGCACCGCAGCACCTCTTCGATTTTTTTTTTCTTTTTCTGTGTGGTGGTAGATATTGATGAGAAAGTAAAATCCTGAAAATTTGAACTTCATACTCTATTTCGTTTTTCCCGTGGCATCAATTTGAAATTTAGGGGGGTCAGCGTAACAAATGTGTCGCAACACGAAAGACGATGTTTGGAGGTCCATAAATGTATAAAGGGAACCCCTACAACTTTGAAAAGTATATATCCTGGGGTACATTTTTGTGTATAAAATCAAATTTCTCCCAAGTTATAATTTTAAGAAACTCTTCTGCAGTAAGACTCAGTAAATTAATGTCAACTTTTCTTTTTACAGTGTATTCCCGGACGAGTCCCCAATTTTGTTACGAGTTGTACTGACTCAAGTCCAAAATCACCTTTTACCCAATTCACACGAATGCACAACATCAATACACTGTTTGATTAAGGTAACAAAATCTAAGTCTTTAATTGAAAATAAAATATGACTGGCACTTAACAACAATTGCACATATAATATAATCACACAATCACAGTTTTAACTAATCAGTATTTAACCAGCAGTCTTCTTCCCCAAGTTTCTTCTTGGTGACCATAGAGTTCTTGCAATGTTCTGGACAACTGATGTATATATCCTTATTCACTTGTCCTGCGAATATCAGCGAAGTCCATTGTACACTTGCATGTATATCCTTGCGTATAAAGTTCTCGCACAGAAATGGTGCTGCTTTCTCCAAACACTTAACGCCGTTCTCCAAACACTTAACTCCTTGCGCAGAAGACAATCTCCAAAGATGGTGTTTCCAATTCATTCATTCATTCATTCATTCATTCATTCATTCATTCATTCATTCATTCATTCATTCATTCATTCATTCATTCATTCATTTGTGGTATATTAGCACAATGCATTGTAGCCCGCAGGCAAAATTACAGCAAAGTTTACAAAGTTTAAAAGACATAATATGATAAAATGCAAGTGAACAACAAAATAAATAAACAAAATATTGCAGCAAACCCTATAGCACAAACCATACGAAAGTAAAACATGTTAATAATCCACCCCAAGATATCCAACCCAGACTACTCAGAAGCACACAACATTTGCATAGCACAAACCACAACAGCACACTGAAAGGGCACATAACCACTCACAACAGTTGCACACTCACACCACTCAGCATGACACTAGACACATCCTGAAATATACCACAATCAGAGTCCTCACACCAACAAAACTCACATATGATAGCTTATCCTCCCACCCACCCCCTGTACTTTCAATACAACAAAACAATAAGATAATATCAAGAATGTGGACAAATAACACATCAATATAAAAACAGTTAGCCAGCAACATGATTAAAATTAGAGCACTTTACATGAGATCATTTTGAAACCGATTGGTTCTGCACTTGATTTTGTTAAAATGGTTTGCATTTCTCAGAGAATATTGCACTTTATCTTTAACTTGTAAAGGCATCGAGGCACTGAACTCATCTGACTTGTAGATATTCATGGCAAATTTAACACAAAGCATTTTACGCCTTTCCAGAAGGCTGGGGAGGTTGCACAGTTCAAGAGCATGGTCATACGACAGATAATCTGGACCAATCACTCTCTTTCTCCAGGAAACAGGCTTCTTTCTGCACTGCTCCACTTTATTGACAGATTATGTTGTTTTAAAAAACCAGACTCCAGCAAGTCGACAGAAGAACTTTAATCCTTTGATGAGGAGGAGCACATTCGTGTACTCAAAACCTCCTGCTTTGCTGTATTAAAATAGCACATTGTTGGCTATACAAACTGATTAAACATGTTACAGGGTACCTCCTTTTGAAGTACAATGTCGACCAACACATATATCATGTATATAGAGGGTCTGCCATCTCTCTTCATATTCTGATAATTCTGCCAAGAGCAAACTCCAACTTTCATCTTTTATACACACAATCTATAAATAGACCATTGTGTCACACTCACGTCCTGGGGGATTTCTAAAATGATCATCCATTTTACAATGTAAGGGATTTTCCCAATGATGCAATACAGAGAATGTTCTGGAACAGTAGGGATTTTCCAAGATTATTAATCACCCCTAAAACATGTCATAACACACAAACTCTTGACTCTTTCTGGGACTACAGATCGTTGTCTTGCATCTACGTCAAGTTGAACGGAACTCAATTTAGTACATTCAACCCGTAATCCTGCAATACAGTCCTGAGCATATGAGATATCCATAAACAGTAAACCAACATCTTCTGCGATTACAGGCGTTTTAGTCTCGCATCTATGTCAAGTTGAACATAAAGTAATGCAGTAGTCTACTTTCAATCCGTGTTCCTGGAATAAGTTCTGAGCATATGAAATAGCCACTACCAGTAAGCCAACATCTTCTGCATCTGAACTCTGAAGTTGAACGTAAAGTAATTCAGAACTTTCAATCCGTATTCCTTGAATACAGTTCTGACAATATGACCTTAATTAGTAAACTAGCATCTTCTGGACTGGGACTAAATACCTTTGTCTTGCATCTATGTATGTCCAGTTGAACCTAAAGCAATTCAGGGCATTCAATCCGTATTTCTAGAATACAGTTCTGATAATATGACCTTAATTAGTAAACCAGCATCTTCTGGGCTGGGATCTTTGCCTTGCATCTATGTCAAGGTGAACGTAAAGCAATCCAGTGCATTCAATATTTCTGAAATACAGTTCTTGAGCTTTCCATAGCCGACATCGTCTGGGACAACGTGCCTTTGTCTTGCATCTATATATGTCAAATTGAACGTACCGAAATTCAGCACATTCAATCCGTATTCAAGGGATTCAGTTCTGGCAATAGTACCTTTCAATAACCAACAAACCAACATCTTCAAGGACTACAGGCATGTCAAATTGAACGTACCGAAATTCAGCACATTCAATCCGTATTCAAGGGATTCAGTTCTGGCAATGCTACCTTTCAATAACCAACAAACCAACATCTTCAAGGACTACAGGCATGTCAAATTGAACGTACCGAAATTCAGCACATTCAATCCGTATTCAAGGGATTCAGTTCTGGCAATACTACCTTTCAATAACCAACAAACCAACATCTTCAAGGACTACAGGCCTTTGTCTGGCATCTATATGTCAAATTGAACGTACCGAAATTCAGCACATTCAATCCGTATACAAGGGATTCAGTTCTGGCAATACTACCTTTCAATCAACCAACAAACCAACATCTTCAAGGACTACAGGCCTTTGTCTGGCATCTATGTTAAGGGGGTACTACACCCATGTGGTAAATTTGTGACTATTTTTGCATTTTTCTCAAAATAAATCTACACACTGGTAACAAAAGTTATGTATATTATTGGGGCAAGGAATCCAATTACTACACTGAAATTTCAGTGACTCAAGACAAGCGGTTCAGTATATATGATAGGAAACGAGGTACATCCTAGTGGTACCTCATTTCTGGTCATAAATAACAAACCACTTGTCTTGGGTCACTGAAATTCCAGTGTAGTAATTGGATTCCTTGCCCCTATAATATACATAACATTTGTTACCACTGTGTTATTAGTTTTTGAGAAAAATGCAAAAATAGACACAAATTTATCGAGGGGTGTAGTACCCCCTTAAGTTGAACGTAAAGCAATTCAGCACATTCAATCCGTATACAAGGGAATCAGTTCTGGCAATAGTACCTTTCAATAAGCAACAAACCAACATCTTCAAGGACTACAGGCCTTTGTCTGGCATCTATATATGTCAAATTGAACGTACCGAAATTCAGCACATTCAATCCGTATAAAAGGGATTCAGTTCTGGCAATATACTACCTTTCAATAACCAACAAACCAACGTCTTCAAGGACTACAGGCCTTTGTCTGGCATCTATGTTAAGTTGAACGGAAAGCAATTCAGCACATTCAATCCCTATTCCTGCAATACAGTTCTGATAATATGACCTTTTCATAACCAGTAACCCTAACCCAGCACCTTCTGGGACTTCAAGCCCTATTTCAAGTTGAATATAAAGCACTTGAATTATATATGTTTGATTCTGATTCATTCCTGGAATACAGTTCTGACAATATGAAATTTCCATTACCAACATCTTTACGGACTACAGACCGTTGTCTTGCAACTCAATTCAGTATATTTAATCCGTATTCATGTTGTACAATTCTGACAAAAGAAATATCTATAACCAGTAAACCAACATCTTCTGGGAGTAGGACTACAGGCGTTTTAATCTCGCATCTATGTCAAGTTGAACGTAAAGTAATTCAGAACTTTCAATACGTATTCCTTGAATACAGTTCTGACAATTTGACATTAATTAGTAAACCATCATCTTCTGGGCTGGGACCTTTGTCTTGCATTTATGTCAAGGTGAACCTAAAACAATCCAGTGCATTCAATATTTCTGAAATACAGTTCTTGAGCTTTCCATAGCCGGCATCGTCTGGGACAACGTGCATTTGTCTTGCATCTAAATATGTCAAATTGAACGTACCGAAATTCAGCACATATACAAGGGATTCAGTTCTGGCAATACTACCTTTCAATAACCAACAAACCAACGTCTTCAAGGACTACAGGCCTTTGTCTTGCATCTATGTCAAATTGAACGTACCGAAATTCAGCACATTCAATCCGTATACAAGGGATTCAGGTCTGGCAATACTACCTTTCAATAACCAACAAACCAACGTCTTCAAGGACTACAGGCCTTTGTCTGGCATCCATGTTAAGTTGAACGTACAGATATTCAGCACATTCAAACCGTATACAAGGGATTCAGTTCTGGCAATACTACCTTTCAATAACCAACAAACCAACATCTTCAAGGACTACAGGCCTTTGTCTGGCATCTATGTTAAGTTGAACGGAAAGCAATTCAGCACATACAATCCGTATTCCTGCAATACAGTTTTGATAATATGACCTTTCCATAACCAGTAACCCTAATCCAGCATCTTCTGGGACTTCAAGCCCTATGTCAAGTTGAATATAAAGCACTTGAATTATATATATTTGATTGATTCTTATTCATTCCTGGAATATACAGTTCCGACAATATGAACTTTCCATTACCAACATCTTTACGGACTACAGACCGTTGTCTTGCAACTCAATTCAGTATATTTAATCCGTATTCATGTAGTACAATTCTGACAAAAGAAATATCTATAACCAGTAAACCAACATGTTCTGGGACTACAGGCGTTTTAATCTCGCATCTATGTCAAGTTGAACGTAAAGTAATTCAGTACTTTCAATACGTATTCCTTGAATACAGTTCTGACAATATGACCTTAATTAGTAAACCATCATCTTCTGGGCTGGGACCTTTGTCTTGCATTTATGTCAAGGTGAACCCAGCTAAGGGTAAATAGCGAATACTAGCTATGGTTTAAATAGTCGTCAATGGTCAACAGCATTGATGTATGTGTAGCGCCGGAGGAATCAATGGTACATGGTCAACGACAAAACACAATTACACAAAGCTCACATCTGGCATCCAGGGAGATGGTTTGTGTCAAGAGGAGGCTAGTACTGTAAGAACTCAGGAATGGCCCTCTACTGTTGGTACGGAAGGACCTGGCCACCCATCGTACTATTTGGCCTCGAATATAAACATGAGAGTACGAAATCAAAAGAAAACGAGGGTATCGGAAGGTGTGACCCGCAGACCGGAAGATACGTCAATGGCTACTGGGGAAGAGAGAGATGCTGCTCAGAGTACACCTGTTGGTGATAACAGATCAGGATTAAAGCCTGCTACATGAAGACCTGTTCTTGACGGTCCCAGGAAGGAAAGGAACAGCACCCCTTTAAGGAAGCCAATAAATATTGCTACATGGAATGTACGCAGTATGTCAGGAGGAAAGATTGAAGTTGTGGAGAAGGAGATGGTTGCAAACAATATTAAGATCCTAGGAGTAACAGAGTTGTAGTGGCTTGGACAAAGGAGGTTCACTACAGATGATGTAAGTATGTTCATCTATTCTGGAAAAGATACTGGAAGGAAACGAGGAGGTGTGGGTTTCATAATAGAAAGAACCACAGCCAAGTGTGTTTTGGGATATAATCCAATAAATGAGAGAGTGATGACTGTAAGACTGCAAGGACATCCTTTAAATATTTCTATCATACAAGTTTATGCACCAACATCAGATGCATCAGAGAGCGAGATGACAGACTTCTATGAGATGGTACAAGGAGTTATGGATAGTATACCTAGAAGAGACTTACTCATCGTACTGGGGGATTGGAATGCTAAGATTGGCAAAATGAAGGAGAAAACTGGGTGTATAGGCCAATATGGACTTCGGATCAGAAATGAACGTGAAGACAGACTGGAGGAATTTTGTGAAGCTAATACCTAGTCATTGGGAACACGTTATTTCAGCAGCATCCACGGAGACTGTGGACTTGGATGAGCCCAGGAGATAGAACAAGAAACCAGATCGATTACATCATGGTCAGGAAGAGGTGGAGAACATCACTTCAAAATGTCAGGACACTACCAGGCGCTGACTGTGGTAGTGACCATCAGCTACTTGTAGCCAAAGTGAAACTAAAACTGAAAGCTAAGAGAGACAATGCATCACCTACCAGGTATGATGTTGACAACATTCCCACTCAATATTCAGTAGATGTGAAGAACAGGTTTGACGAGTTACTGAAAGTTAATGAAGAGGAGCAGACCCCAAATGAATTGTGGGAAGACATGAAAGATGCAGTCCAGAGCACAGTAAAGAAGTACATCCCCAGAAAGAAGAAACGGAAACAGCCGTGGATCTCTCAGCAGACCGGGTCAGCAGACCTTAAACCTAGCTGATGACAGGAAGAGAGCAAAGGAGGAAAGGAGGAAAGGAAGAATGGGCACGCTTAAACAAAGAGGTCTCCGAAAGTGTTAAGGAGGACAAAAGAAACTACATCGAAAGGAAGTGTGTGGAAATGGAAAGATGTAAAGGGTGACTCAAAAATAGCTTTTGGTATTGCCAAAGAACTTACTAAGAAGTGGACCCCCAGGATGGATGTTATAAAATAATGATGAGAAAAGTAACACTCTTACCGAAGTGAAGACATCAAAAGGCGATGGGTTCAGTATAGTTCCCAGCTGTTTGAGGCACAAGATGACAAGGTGTATGTACAGAGTGAAACGAGTGAGGAAGAACCTCCACCATTGAGATCCGAAGTTGAGCTTGCCATGGAACAAATGAAAAATGCTAAGTCACCTGGCATTGATAATGTAAATTTTTCATAAATCATTCCAAAGTCTAAAAAAAATGCCGCCCCAACCCAAGAACCCCTGAGCATAGAACCCCTATAAAGCATTTTTTTCAAGCAAAAACATCTCAAAAGCCCCTTTTCATGTTTTCTGCACCAAAAGACACATTTGTATACAATGTAGACACTCGTATTTTCCCCTATTTTTCACGCAATTTTTCTTCCGAAATTTATACCTTTCAGCCCCCCCCCCCCAATAATCCTAGGTGAAGTTAAAAACTTAGTGTGAGAAAATAGAGGGAAATGGGTGTTTGTGACCTATATTTTGCACATTTTTCTGACTCCGAGGGGTACACCCCCCCCACCTCAGGCACCCCAGGGTGGCCCACCAATTTGTTTCCAAATTTCAGCCCCCCCCCCCCCTGTTGAAAATCTTCCTAAGCCAATGCCCAAAGTTGCGACCGCACATGACACTTTTTGAGGCACCCCCTTGCGCACGCCACCATCAAAAATTCTATTATACTTTCACACCATGCACCATTGACATGATTAAGGTTTTAGGGAATTCTACCACTTTTGATCTAGAAACACTGATATACGCTTTTAACTTGAAACATCCACACACACAAGCACACTGCACTTCTCAACAAGCATCTTGGTACAAAAACTAGAAACTTCAACATTTTGGCCTGCAAGAAATACGGCTGTCAGGCGGTTTACTGAGACAATTACAGCTTTTGAATACGGTACATAACATCATTTACTTCTAAAAATTCACATAAAGACCGAGGATATTGTTGGTGTTAAAAGGTAAGTATTAAACGGAGTATTAAAGTTGTTAATGATTGTTAGGTAGACACTCATACTGCTCGTATAAGTCGTAGTTTGTTTACCAGCTGTGCCGTTTGCAACCTTCCCTCCCTCTGTCATGGTTCAAGCGTAAAGGCACTGCACAGCGAGCTTTATTTGCTGTGCGGTTTGATGACCGACAACTGAGGTTCGCGACATTTATATTGAAGCTTCCAGAACTTGAAACAAATTGCATTTTATACTTCTTAATGGTTTTCTTTTTCAGTTTCTTTGTAAATCTGTACTTTTGGATTGTCAGCCACAGAAGCCATTGAATAGAAAATAATAAATTGTTTAGCATCATTTGCTATTTTAGTTGCTTGATGGTTAATACCTCTTTTTTATATCATTTAATACTAGCAAATGAGTACATTTTATTGCAACACAAAAGGCGACTTAATGACAATAAGGTCTGTAACTTGTCATAGGTGAACTTTCTATGAATAACCTCCTCTACCTCAGGGGGCCTTTCAACCCAATTTGTATTTTTAACCTAAGGCAACATGCTAAGTTGATGGTTGCCATAGGAACAAGTTCAGGGTGATGGTAGCTGAGGATGTTTAAAAACAAAGCAAATAAGGGACTTCTCAAGTTTGGAATGGTATAATAATGAGCATTAATATTGTCAAATGTGAATTTCGTTCTGGTATAACCCCCCCCCCCAACCGGAATTGACACCCATTATTACCAGGATTCATTGGGTGTGGGACTTCCAAAAATTTTACTTTTTTCAAATGAAAAGTGTGCTTGCACATTTTTTGGGGTAAAATGTGGACATAAAGCCCTTTGATTGCCCTTTTATGGCCTTTTTGACCACCTTATCACAAATAAGTGGACCTTTTGTCATTTTCTCCAACTTTGGACCTTTTTATTGGAAAAGTAGCAAAAAGCAGACATTTGTGGATTTTGGAGGATGATGCCACACCCAGAGCCACGCCCCTGCATACAGGCCTGCTTATAGTTATAGAGGTAATATTTGTGGTTCTTATTTAAATAAGAATCATGAGGTGGGTTTTTAAAAACAGAAATCCAAAAGGATGAGGGTGGATTGGAGGGGAGCTGCATTACTTAAACTGGAACAGTATGGCTGCCATCCCACTTGCCTTTAATATTGAAAGATCTATTGCCCGGATCTAGTGTTCATAAACTTTGCCCTGTATAAATAATGTAAAGTGTAGTTGATTTGTAGCTATATGTTGTGTCCAAGTTAATTACACCATAGAACACCTTACACCACTTTATCACCCAAGATACCTCACACTACATTTGCACATAAGATTAAATTGCAGTCCAAGGACTTTGTCCAAAATAAATGAAGCAAACAAACAGTGAATATTACGTTGATCATTAGGCAGAATGGTATTTAGAGATATATTACTTCCAAGTTCTTAAATTACATTGGCCGTTGTAAATAGGTCTAAGTATGGAGAGATGTAATTTGACCAGAAATGACTCAACTCTGTGGAACTTTGATGAAAGTTGTCCAACACCAAAATAGCTAGTCCTAGTTTTTGTTTATTTTACTTTGAAAACAATGCCTTCAGCCGGGCCTTCAGCAGGTTAACTTTGGTTCTAGCAGTTAAAAGTATTATTCAGCAACATCTAGGATTTATTGTAGTTTCTTTGAGAGTAACTGCATTATAATCAGGATTACAATACCCATTTCTACAAGTATTTCAAATTTAATGTTGAGTTTATCATTTATACTATAACCCCAGTCCCATAATACTGGTTCATCGTGGCATATACCAGTACAAGTTGTAGTTATAAAATGGTATCAAATAAGCACTTGTTATTGAAACATGATATAATATATACCACTTTTCAAGTTCATACTTCTTAAAATAGTACACATGGGATTGTAACATGGAAACTTAAGAAATGAAGTCAAATTATATTCTCAGCGTGAGTTGAGATGCTAGAGTTGCCTTTCCTGGTTAGGGCTCCCCTTTTGACCTCAAAGCAGTGAAAAAACTGTAGGTATAAACACATCCTATGGCAAGCTTATGAGAGGACGGGGTGATGACATTCATTTTAAAGTGTTAACTGATTTGTTTCATTTAACATTTCAAAGGCAAAATCCAAGAATGAAATAAACAGAAACATATTAGATTATTGGCTAATGTGATTTGCACTGTATTTTGTTAAATATGAAAAAATAAAATGACTATTTAACCTTAATACCAATTTTGGAGTCTATAGTGGGGGGCATTCTATATGAAAGTGACAACGATAAGCCTACATATGCGGCCTAGAGTTCTGTGGGGGGGGGTGAATGGGGGAAGATGCTATTAAAGATGCGATAGATCCTACAAGTAACGGTACTACAAACAATGTTGAAAACATTCCTTTACAAGATTTCTTCAAAATCTGGTCTTTCAGTGAAGACTTTGCACAAAAAGGGCTGGGGGATAGAAAAATAGGGGGTCTTGATGGCAAAACAATATCTTTGGGACTGCACACACCTCATAATGTTGAGTGGCTAGTGGCTACCTGATCCCCTAGGATATTTTCATATGATCAAAAATAAAACTGCCAGGTTTATTGTGGTTGGCTTTGTTTCTATAGGGTAAGGGGCTATCATTTTCTTCGGGAGGGGGTCCCAAATTTGCAAAAAGTCAGCATCAATAAAATTGCGACCCCTCCCCCTATTTCAGCAACAAAAATTTTATGACCCCACCACCGATACCCCTTACCCCTTAAACAGGCTAAAATTGTATTGAAATCAGTCTTTTTTAATAAAATAAACACACTATCTGTGGTCATCTTGTGACTCCCTTCATTTTGGTCATCAAAAATTCTAAGACCCCCCTATTTTTTTTCAACAATTTATGACCCCCCTGTATATTTGGGACCCCCCTTCTGAAGAAAATGATAGCCCCCTAAGGTGGTAAATATCTTTTATATCTCCCTCTAAAATGAGCACAAAGAATGGTCTTATGATTTTGCCCAGGATTTTGCCAAGTCAATGGTTTATTTGTGCAATTTAGTACACTGCCTTTGTTCGCTCCATTTAATTCAGGAAACTATCAAAATCAGAACTGGAAAGAATAATAGAATCAGGTCTTGTCAGTTTTAATGGATGTTACTTTACTTTGTTTGAGTAATTTATATTCACAGAATAACAATATAGTGTAGGTAAACTTTATGATGAATCAATTACATTAGACAAATCAGAGATACCATACAAATACTGTCAAGTACTTGTCAAATAGGCACAGCAACCATTAAATCCATGTCAATTTGTTTGATTACAGTGACGTATTTGACATAATAACACAATGTCTGACATCGCAAGTGCAGAAGAAAGGGCACGTCAGAGAGAAGAACGTCGTCAGAGAAGACAAGAAGAGAGAAAGGGAAGAAAGAGAACAAATGGAGGCTGAGGAGAATAGAGAAATAATGGAAAGGTAAGTTTGTTTGTTTGATTGTGATTTCTCTTCATCTTTTCATATTTGTAACTTGATCAATTAGGAAATGCTAGCAATAATAATTCTTCTTTCTTCTTATGCAGTATTATCCTATGAACACGCTACATTTTAGATCATCTGGATATCTAGTTATGACAAAAAAACAAGTAAAAATCTGTTTTAAAACATGATAAAGCAGGGAAAACGTGTGTGTTTGCTTTAATGTGAGGGCAGCCAGGAAATTCAGGTAAAGAATGTGTGCTAAGTTACACATTTGGGGTGGGGGTACCAAGGCAACGATGTGCATGGGGTACCCCAGGCAATTGCCATCAGTGTCACCTGCTATTTGTTACTGTGATATACCAGGGATGCGGTGTCATCATTATTCGTTGCTGTGTAAGCTTGTGTACCACACTTTTTCTACATTTCACAGTGCAGTTTTTGAACATTTACAATGTGGTATTCCTGCAATGAATATGTGCTGTATGGGTACACTTTTATTACATCAGGGAGCTTATAAGTTGTATAATTTTCTGTTACCTGTGACATAAAGGGTGACCAAGGTGAGCAAATTTGGAAATAGAACAGTGGTGTATATATAATACTGGGGCACGCAAGTTTGACTGTGTACACATACGGCAAAGAAAAAAGAAAAATTGCACCAAATTTTGCCCCTTACTAAAGTTTTTGGCTAACAAAATGTATCCTATAAAATTTAGACTGGCTCAACAAAAGTTTTGAAAAACTTCCAACAAATAAGTTGACCAAGTGCAATACCATTTATCTTGAAAATGATTGTTTTTAAACCTCTAAACACAATTAACATGCAATCTTCCATGGTAGCAAAGAAACAAACTTTTCATTCATTGTTTAGTCGTACATCAGCTCAAGAAAAATTGTTTTGTCTACTGCAGGTCAAAGGACTCTGCGAATGGCTCCTTGAATGGCAATGGCTCCTACAAGCAAGATGAAGAAGTGGAAGAAATCCTGTCTCCTCGATTCTCGCGTCCTAAAGTACCTGAAGTCACTCTGGTAGGTTTAAAAGATGAATATTTTGAAACACACTATAACTTGTTCAAATGGAAGAAGAATAACATTGATTTCTCATAGGTTTGTAATCTCAATCATATAGTTTTGTGGAGAATAATTTATATGAAGTTTAAGAAAAATGGGGTGTATGTGGCAAACACTTTCTAAAATGCAAAATATGTATTAAACATATATCACAATGGTTATGAAAAAAGTTTTAAAAAGAAAAAACCCAAAACTTTTTTGGCAAATAGTTGCAACCAGTTTCACTTCAATT
The DNA here is from genome assembly GCF_039555335.1 of Amphiura filiformis. Taxonomy (NCBI): domain Eukaryota; kingdom Metazoa; phylum Echinodermata; class Ophiuroidea; order Amphilepidida; family Amphiuridae; genus Amphiura; species Amphiura filiformis. Next base: position 72,370,980 of record NC_092633.1, read on the forward strand.
AGTGGAGGTTCTATAACAGTATTGCCTTTGATAAAGGTTATAATTAATTTGTTGGCATAAAACAGGCTTTTGCTTCAGCATCATTATCATCACTTTTACACATTTCATAATCCTGCACAATTATATATAACTAAGGCCCTGTAATCAATCCTATTATTAAATTATATTGCATTAATAATAATCACCTATAAAAACACACATTTTAAGAATAATTATTGCAATAAATAGCTGAAAGCACTTCACAAATTTGATTCTTTAATGTTATTATGCATTAGTAGATTTCATATTTTAGTGGTTTGGAAAATGGGAATTGGGAAAATACTCAATACAAGGTTTCAATGTTTATATAGTAATTTTAATACCAGGCATATTACAAACATTTTTGGTAGTATTTGAAATATTTCAAAAGCAATTTTTATATTCATGATACTTTTTCTGTTGTTATTTCTTCTTTTTTTTAAATGTTGGTGGATTGATTGCACTCACTCTATTTCCTTGCACTAACTTTCTTTCTTTGCACTTATCTTTTACAAGAATTCTGATCATCATGCTCAAAATAATGTTGATCAATATGGGAATAGTAGGAGTTACAAAAATGGTTACCGTGGAAACGGTTACCACAACGAAGAAGAAAATGGCCACTCTAAGGAAGAGTTCTATTCTGATGATGAAGTTGTAAATGGGGAAGAGGAAGAGGAGGAGGAGAATGGTTACCATGGAAATGGTGTGTATGAAGATGATTATGAAGAAGATTACGAATCTGACCGGGAGCAGGAACATAAAGGGCCTCTAACTTTGGAACCAAATCCATTTGAAAGAGGTTCCACCCGACTTTCCCTGAGGAGAACCAGTCCATCTCAGATAGTGAAAGATCATCATCAGGAGGAGGATAATGAACTGACTCCAGAGGGGAAAGAGCAACTGCTTAAACTGGTACGAATCAAGCTGAATGTGATGTTGAATATGTTGTGGGGTTGAACCTGGATTCATCAGGTAGCTGCCATTGTCATCCAGTAGAGATGTCTATAGTCTTTGTTTTATACATGTACTACTACCACCAATCAGTCATATCTGTCATGTGTTAACAAGTTCAATCCTAGTATGCTAACATCCGTGGGTCCATAGAGTAGAATTGTGTTTGTTGTTTGTCTGAATTTAGTCCTGGGATACCCACACCAGTTGTTGTCCAGTATTTGTGTCTGTCATGTATCCAAAGTCGCAGGTTTCGTGCATCAGTTGGTCATCCAGTACAGTTGTGTCAGTCATATGCATGTATGATGTGTCATAGATAGTGAAGGTCACTATCTATGGATGTGTCCACCTTTATTCATATGTCCACTTTTTAGTCCTGAAACAACAAGCAGTTGGTCAGTCAATAATTGTGTTGGTCATGTGTCTACCTTTTGCCATGGAACACCAGTGGATCATTGAGGAGAGTTTTCACCATGTGTCTATCTTTAGCTTGGCATTACTCATCATCAGTCGGACATCCAGTAGTAGTGTCTATTATGTGTCCACCTGGGCTGTAGTCCTCTGGTAATTGTCAGTCTTCCAGATGAGTTGTACCTGTCATGTGTTCTATATACTTCCAGTCAGTCATCCAATATGTTTCTGTTGTATGTCCACCTGTAGTCCTCCGCTAGTCAGGTCATACAGTCAAGTTGTGTTTGTCATGTGTCTTGATTTAGTCGTGGGTTGCTTGACCACCAGTCGACCATCCAGTAGTTTTGTTGTAATGTCTTCAACTTTTTATCATGTCTGCTAAAAACAGTGGGTCATCCAGTAGAGTTGCATTTGTTGGTTGTCCAAGTTTCATCACACCAGTTGTCTTCTGTCCACCAGACAGGCAGTCATCCAATAGATTTGTTGTGTCTGTAACGTGTCCACCTGTAGTAGTCCTGGTCATCCAGCATTTGTGTTTGTCATAATTATGTCACCTTTAGCCCTGTATTGCTACTACCATTCAGTCATCCAGGACAATTCTTTAGTTATGTCAGTCATGTGTCCACCTTTCAGTCCAGTTGGTCATCCAGTAGATTTGTCTCTGTCTCGTGTCCACCTTAAGTCCTGGGTTGATGACAACTTTTGGTTTGTGTCCGCCTTTAGTCCTCTACTCGGGCACAATAGGTTTTATCTCAGAGCTAATTTATATGTCTCAATCATTGACACGTAATAAAGAAGGTAGATAGATATAGATATTACAACTTTTTTCACCCATCCCAACACAGTGGCATATCATCATGGGGGTATATGCCCCCAATTGACATGAAAATTAAAATTCCGGAAAAGCGGTTGGTGTCAGACAGTCCCCTCAATCAGGCATGTGACTCATGCTAGGCTTGTATTCCAACATGCCCAAGTAAATACCGAATGTGAAAATACATGAGTGTATTAAATGTTAGTAACTAAATTTTATTTAATTTAATGTGCTTAGTTTCAGTGCAGTTCAAAAATGCAAAGGTAATTTATATTGCATAATTTGCATCTGGAGTTAACAGTAACATTGTGTTCCTTATCTATGTATTGCACATTGCACAGTAACATTACAAATTTATAGTTGTGTGGAAAGTACCAGTTTTAGTTTTACTTCCAGTTGATTCAGTTTGTTGGTTAAATAAATGTTTAATGTTTACCAATTTAACCAGCAAAACTGAATACTCAAAAGATTTTTAACAGTTTGTTGAATAGAAACAAACAAATTATGTACTTTAAAGTCAACTTGTTTCTGTTTTGCAAACTGTTCTCATAACATTTTCTATCAAATATTTTCTGTGTAAGGCAAAAGTCACAGAAACTGGCAAAAATCACAGAATATCTTGACTTCAATTGTATGAGTTTTGGTCAGGGATGTAGCCAATCCATTTGGGCATGTAGAATACCCTGCAAAATTATTTTTTTCATATTAACATCAGGATTTGAAAAAAGCTGAAAATTGTATGGAAAATTAGTCATTTTTTGCCCATTCAATAGAAAATTCTGTGGCACATCTCATTATTACCCACCTTTTCACTAAGAACTTCTCAGGCTACATGTTTGGTTTTGAGGTGCAAGCTTTGTTTGTAGTAAACTTAATATATTTAGTGGTTGGAATGTTGTGTGGTATTCTTTTAAATTGTGACATCCCAGCAAACACAAAACATTTTAAAAACATTTTAACCTTTTAATTCTGGGTTTTGGTTTTGTAAAAACGTTTTAATAACATTAATTGTCGGGTTTATAAAGGTGATGAAAGCGTTTTGTATCATAACACTCTGCAACAATATTTTTAAAACATTGTCAAAATAATTTTTGCAAACATCTTTTAAACTATTTTGTTAACACTTTAACAACATTTTGTTTATTTTGTAATATGTTTTCAAAAAATGTATTTGAATGTTATGAAGACATTTTAGACCCTTTATATATCCTGACATTTAAATATTTTCTTGCAACCTTTTCTAACCTTTTGCAAATAATATCCAAAATGTTTTGTGTTTGCTGGGGTACTGTTTACAAGTTTTATTATTCAGTAATAATTATCTTATATAAGGTATTAAAATAATATGCAGTGTTTGTGATTTTGTTTGTATTTAACAATATGTCTTTACCTTCTCACATCACACCAAGTATATAAATATACCAATTTACCTGGCAAAAACTAATCTGGACATTCTCTAAAAATCTTTCAATAATTTTGTTTGTGTTGATGAGGGGAGATGGTTGCTGACTGAGTAAACAATGCCATCATGCCCCCTCCTCTGGTTATATCACTGGCTTATTTTGAGAAGTATTTGTCACATCTTGATTTGAAAATCAACGAAAAGCACATGTACATGCAATATGCCACATCCAGGATGCATGACCATTTTGTGTCAATCTTTGCAGAGTTGAGTGGATAACATTTTGCCTAACTTTGTTGCATATGACTTGCAGTGCACAGAGCAGTGACATGTCTTATTGTGCCTAACTTTGTATTAATAAGTATGGCACAGGACTTGTAATATTTCTGCCTAACTTCCTTATAGTTAATTCTGATTGGTTGAATCAGCACATTTCACAAATTATTTGATCACTGTCACAATTCTTTCACAATAATTTGCTGATATAATATCTGCATCTCAATTAGCCAGTCATTGGTCAAGTCATTTTAATTGATCTGGGTAATATTTCTATAATTTTTATGATGGGCATGTGCTGGCAAGTGTAAAATGTATGTTAAAAGGGCATTTCGTGATCCACAGCCTCATCCCCCACTTTTCTCAAAAAAAGTTGAGATTTTTATATCACTGGAAACCTCTGGCTACATAATGTTTATGTACAAAATATTTCTTGCAGATTAATTCGTTTAGCAAAGATATCGTGAAATTTGAATTTCGTTCTGGTGCTCCATTGTCTATGGAGCAGTGTAATACACATAGTCATGTATAACTCGCAAACGCAATATCGGAAGCAACTGAAATTTTGGGAATATGCTTTTTTCGTGGATATGTACTGAAAAATGTCATAAAAAGAGGATGCTAGGATCACGAAATACTCCTTTAAGTTAACAGGGATTTTGTCCTGTATTTTTGTAATAATAATAATAATTTTGGGCTATTGTATGTGCGCAAACCTTTGTAATGCTTGTACTTTTTACACTGGGCATTTTTAAATAATAATTAAAATTATTATTGTTTTGCTTTTAAGACATTTATTATCATTCTTTCTTGGACTTTGGTTTCCATTTGTGCAATTCAATACAGCCTGTGGATTTCCACAGTTAACAATTCTACGGTCTAATATTATAATCATAAATTAAACTACTTTGTAGGATAATGGCATCACAAATGGGACAAGTGAGACCAATGGTCATCATAATGAGCTTCACAAATCACCAACTCTGAAAACCACTAGTGGACAGAAGGAAGCAGTCACACTTGTATGAACATACTTGTGTTCTTAGTAGCATGCAAATAAAGCATGAAAATGAATTAGATCAGTGTTGTTAAAATGTGTAGAATATGAGTATATTTTGGCATATTTCATGTTGAGTCCACAATTTCACTTCTTTGAAGACTTCACTCAAAACTCTCGTTATGTTTGTTTGCTTAAACAGTTGCTCAGTGTGGAGACACACTTGGGTCCTGACAGGACCAGGCTCAAGCATTGAGCCAAGCTGGTTAGCTGGTCCATATGAAAAGAAAGACATATAATTTAAGATAAAAAAGAGCAGAAGGCCACTCCCAACAAATCACTATGGGGTGAAGAGAGAGAAGAAATCCACCTTTGAATTGTGTATGACATGAGTGTATGGGGTAATTTGACATAGGCTAGCTAAAGAGTGGAGATGGTCATGACAAGATGGGGGTATACAGTTTAATAGTTTGACATTAATATAATTTACATATTATTAAATATTAATTAACTTATTTAAATATCTCATTTGGTGGGAGAAACTTAGAAGCAGGAATGCCCATATTTGCTGAGGAGGAACATGTCATATTTTGTGAATCCACTGGAAGAAGTAAGATTCTGGGCTCAAAGTGATGTAATTGACCTGTTGCGTGGTCATTCCAAGTTACAAAGTGTGTGTCATTTGTCTACACAACTTTCATTTGCATGTGAAAACATTATGGCGAGTTGCATAAATATGTGCAAGTAAAGTGCCTAAAACCCCAAATACCTAAATGAGCATGCCTTTGCATGGAGCTAGAAGCCAAGAACCTTGTTTTAGTAGCAAAATGATGGATCTGTGCAAAGGGTCAATAGGTAGCTTTTAGGTTTTGTGATCCCTTGTATTTTAAAGTTGCATGTTGGAGTGCTAGTGGTGAACTAGTGTAATTTTGCAGGGAGTTATTCTCAAAATGGCTATGCACAGAGTAAAATGTAGAGTGGTATTTTTCAACATAAAAAATGATCTTGTTGTGAGCATGGGATTTCAATTTGAGGAGGAAGGTTTACCATTCAATTTAAATGTTTGTTTCACATTTCATTCAGTGTAATAACAAACATAGTAGCTTTAACTATGCCTATATTTTGATCAAATCTTTGCTTTCTTGTCCTTATCATTATTAGCTAGAGCTTAGTAGACCATGTAAAAACATTCTGCTTTCACCAGTAATTGTAACGCACCCGATCCAACTAGGCCAAAGGAAGCAATTTTGAAAATTGAGTTATTGTCATCATCAACTTACCCAGTAAACATGGTAACCAAGCAAACATACTTATATGCAAAGTTTTGGGCTTTTACAATGATATTTGTTGTATTCATTGTTTATTGCACCTTTTTTGCCTGTATGTCAATTCCACATGACTTTGGTCTAGTTGGGTCAGAACTCATCACTATTAACACATTGACCATGCATGATTCCATAGAATGGTCACTACCCAGCAAACACAAAATGTTTTATGGGTTTTATTTTAATACATTTAATAACAGTTAAAGAACATTTTTGAAAACTTAGTACAAAACAATCCAACAATGATAATGTTATATTAAGTGTTGTCAAAACATTTTGAAAACACATTTACATTTCATGTTGCTATAGCATGTTTTGAGCAAAAATCTTTCAAAATGTTTTTGAATTTGCTGGGTTTGTGCCATATCCATGCTTTGCTTTAATTTATCTAATTTTAAAAACATTACAAAAATCAGATTAGCATCTCAAATATATCACTTCTTCATATGTGGGAAAAATGCTTCAAGAGATCCATTTTGGTAATATTTGATTTGAATTGGATTGGGTAAGTGGGGCTTTATAAAAGTTAAATTTGTATGTTTTATATTAAATAAATATTATACAAAATATAACTTTGAACCAGTGGTGGTTCCATGGAGGTTATCCCCCTCTGTCAGAAACAAAAAAATTACCAAATTCTGAAATTTGTCCCCCCTCATTTCACTTCATCCATTACTACCTCCCCCATTCCCGCAAGTCCACCCATTTCCTGGAAGAAACAAATCCTGGTGCCGCCGTTGCTTTGAGTGACTTTCCTTATCTGTTAAATCTTTAGTTTGAACAGCATGATTTAAAGGAAAAGAAGGTTTTTCAATCTGAGAAATTAACAGGCAGCAGTTTGTAACATTTTAATATATAATTTATACTTTTCTTTTTAAGCTAACTAATTTATTTTTGTGTTGTTTTTTTTACACAGCGAAAAACGCCAAGGTGGGTATGACTTCTTGTTTGTATGAAATTTTTAAAAGAATGATCTTTAATGGTACTAGTCACGAAAGTAATAGAATAAAGGCAAAAGATGGTATTTAACATGTAGGATATAATAAAAGTTTGCACATTCTTCTGGGATATTCTTTAGTACCATGGAAGGATGATCCTGCAAACCAAATGAAGATTGGCCAGCCAAAGTCTGGTCCCAAGTCCAGAAACCTTCGGAGCACACTAATCTAGACAGATATCTTTACTAAGTAATCTTCACAGTCCAGAGTGATATACAAGAGTGTTTATTTCTTGCTCCTAGTGTGATAGGGCGGGTGTTCTACCAATGAACTATTATTTCCCTTGTTTCAAGGACGAAGTAGCCAAATTCAGAATGCAGCTAGTAGATGACGGGACAAGCTTGACTTCTAATCAAAATGAGCCCATCATTGAACATTAGGAAACAAGAATGGAAGACGGTGCTCTGGATCTGTAACAGAATTACAAACTTAATTCAATTAGTAGTTAGCTTTAGCTTTTTCAGTTGGACCTCTTTGTAAAGGAGCAAAGACAACAAATAACTATACAACCATGGTTAGGTTTAACAAGCAATCCTCTTTCTTTTTGTGTGATTAATTTTTAAAAATTAATTTTTATATTTTTTCAACTTTATTATCATTGTTTTTGAGGTGGTCCTTCTGAAGGCTGAAACCACCTGACACTAATATTCATGCACATATAATTTCATTTTTTACAGAGCTAACTCAGTTAACCAACAAGAAGAAGTTGACAAGGAGGTCTATGAAGCAGAGCTCAAAGCTGCAGTAAGTGCCGCAAAATATGTGGAAATATTTTTGGACCCAATTTGCACAAAAAAACTATCCTAAATAAGTTTACTAAGTTCAGAAGAAAAATTACTCTTTCTCTTGAAAGTCAGTGTTTAACACATCAGATGTGCTACTTACCTGTTTGCAAAATAAAAAACACACCCTTTTCACTTAATTGTTCTTTTTGGGTCACACATTTGTATAGTGTATTTCTCAAGAGGCTTGAAACTAGAAATGTGGGAAATTTATATATGGATAAACTATGGTGTTTACTGTTGAGTAGGGGTGTGGCTAGCATAAAACCAATCCACTGTAAGCCAGAACAGAAGATTTTTTGCAGATGAAAATCAAAGCTTTCAACTGGAGTCACAAATAATATTGAATTTTGAAAGGTTTTCTTACCTGTGAAATGGAATACACTATTGAAAACCTGATTGTTTTCTTTTACAAAATCTGAGGGGCAAACTGCTCCCTGTAATACCTCTCCACTAAAGATCCTGTGAAGAAACGAGCTGTGAAACCAGGTGGAATGAGAAACATTCAGATGGGGGTACTCTGTACAAAAGGGTAGCTATAAATTTTAGCCCTTACTATATTGCTCAGTAAATTGATCTTTTAGTCAAAAACTATCTTTCTGTTGAATTTTTTAATTTTTCAATATTCAATAAGTGACAATAAGTCAAGTGCCCTCTCGTTCCCCTGGTAGAGAGATAATTCCCTGCTATGAGAATGAGAATAAATGCTAACATATGGTAATTTAATTATCTGGGATTAACCTCTTATGAGAGCATGGTCGTTTCCAAATTTATTATTTTTGTTTTACAGGAGCTGAGAGAGAAGCGTGCACGTGAAGAAGAGGAGCGTTGGCGTGAGGAAGAAGAACACCGCAAGGCAGAGCGTGATCAGTATGAACGTGACTTGGTTGCGCTACAGGAGAAAGCAGTAAGAGATTATAGAAAACTGTAAAAACTGTAAAAAAACTTTAAAAAATAAATCATAATTTTGAATTTTGTCACAATTATAGCACCTTCGATTTTCATTTTCAAATAATAGTATTGCAGTTTATCAATGAGTATGCCAATCATGATAAAATCAAAATCCATTTGAACAAATCATACAATATTATGGCTTTAATCTATGCCACTATATTTAACTGTTACAGGAACGGCGAAAACGTCAGAAGGAAGAAGAGGAACAAAAACGCCAACAGGAAGAGGAAGAGAGAAAGGCTCGTGAAGCTGTAAGAATTTCAAATAGAATTATTGTATTGTCTTAATGCAAGTGGGAGCTTTCAGGTCATATTTTTCCAGTTTTGGTTATTTTGTCTAAATAGGCCTAATACAGTTTCATTTCTGCAGAGTAATACATTGATCTTATAGGAAAGGATGACACTGGTCAAATTTATATATTCCATAATTATAAATAATAGGTTAAAACAAAGGTTTTTGGTATTTTAATCATAAAAACAAGGTAAACAATGATCAAGTGTGTATTCTGCAGGATCACCTTATAAAACTCAGTTATCTTGAATCCATATCTTGCAATAACATATTTTTACAAAGTGTATGTGGATCATATAATAGCAAACTGCCACTAATCTTGTCAAACTGCACTTGTTGCATTAATGTTTGCACAGCATTTGAATATCTGCCCCCTCACAGTGAACAAAATATTTATGAAACTTCCACTATTTGGGCAAAAATTAACACATTTTAGGCTAATTTTTAGATCTCCTACCCAAAACAAATCTGGCTCTGCCACTGTAAATGTCATTTCATGCTCTTGTAAAAACATTGTTTTCAGGAAGAAGCTCAGAAACGCAAGGAAGAGATAGAACGCCGTCGTCAAGAGGCTGGTGAACGCCTGCGCAGCATGATGAATGGAAACTCCAAAAATCCAATGCATCCTAAGTACAACATAACTGTAAGTATGAAAATATTTCTAATCTTTACCCAGAGAAGGTAAAGAAAAACAGAAGATTGAAATCAAATAAGTGTAATAATTTATTTTCATTCCGTAAGTATGTGAAACTTATGAATCACCGGCGTGTTCAGGATCTGTTCCTGCTGGGGGCCCAGAGGGCTTTCAGAGTTATCTTGGGGGCTTAATGGCTAATATCGCCCAAAACGGCTGATTTTACATGATTTTTAACAAAGTGTGGAGGGCTTCAGCCCCCAAAGCCCCCTCCCCGGACACGCCACTGTGAATGATTCATTATATAGAAACTAAACTAATGTGACCAATGTCTATCAATTTATCACAATGAATAACTACAATAGATCATCCTCCACCCCATGACTTACCTCAATCCTCTCTGTCATTTTGTAGGCTGCCATTGCTAAGGCCCGAGAAGACCGTAAGAAGAGTGATGATGAAATGAAAAACGAACGTGAACGTGTGGTCCAAGAACGTGTTCCTGCATTGGACATTGGTCTTAACATCAGCATGGAACGTCTGAAAGAAATTGCTCAAGATCTGCATAAGAAACTACTTGAAGTGTATGCTGCTAGGTTTGATATGGAGCAGCGCAAAAAGCGACAGGATTATGATGTATGTAATATAACTAATACAGTATACTTCATGAAATAGTGAATATTCTCAGTCATCCAGTCGTTAAAATCACAAGGTTTTGAATTAAATCAAATACTGGAACTTACATTTTTTGCAACTTGCTACGTTGCGTCTGAAACCATCAGACTTCATCAGGCAACTGACCCGCTGGGCTGGTCATGTGACACTTTGAGACGTATACTTCATGGTCACAATGGGTATATTTAAATGCCTGTAATTCAAACTCTACAACAATTATCCCAAATGACTATAAAAAGAAAATTCAGTTTCAGTTTGTGGACGTAATATTCCCTAATTCACTGCAATTGAGGTAATTAACCAGACCTCAAATGAAATTTGCTTAGTATTCTAAAAATTGTTGAAATTATGAAAATTCAATTTTGTGCACCTTTTAATAGTAGCATAGATGTTCTAACATTGCCTGCTATTGATTAAGCTGAAAGCTGTGTATTAAAGAGTAAGAAGAAATAGGACATTTTACATGAAATTGTAATAATGTGTTCTTAAGTAGAGAAATTAGCTTCATGTATTGGATTGGTTTTTCAACTTTTAACTGCTACTGTTTTCCTTGTTTGTTTTTTTGCCACATTTTGCATTTCAAAAATACATAATGACAATTTTAATGACTTGTACTTTGCTGGGATCACTGAATGGGCCTTTTCCCATTGAGATTTACACTCCAAGTGAAGTGTAAAATTGCTGTACAACTTTTTAAAACTATGATAGTTAAAATAATGGTAATAAAAACTTTGAAATGTAAGATTTGAATGTCAATTCAGCCTATAAAAAAGATGATAAAACAAGATTTTGTGACTTAATTTGCACATTTTGCTTGATTAAGTAAAGAGTATGTTAACTTAATATTTATTTTGTATGTTTATTTTTCAGTTGCACGAAATGAGTGAGCGTATCAAAGACCTCACAAAACCATCGTAAGTTTCACTTTCAACTGTTAAAATTATTTGTTAAACAAAATTAATTACCGTTAAATAGAGATGGATTTAATTGATGCTGTTAAAATTGAAATTGCTATTATGTTTTGTGTCATAACTTCAAACTATTTTCTCAAGGTATGTACAGATACATTTATTAAGTACAGATGTATGATTTTTGAGAAAGCAGGAAATACAAAACATTCATTTTCATTAATTGCAACAGCAACTTGCCATTTTTTTAATTGCAATTTCACAGATAATTTTACTAGAATCTTTTATCAGAACTACAAATTTACCAAACATGTGCATTTGTGCAGTTTTAAATGTTTTAATTCTGCACACAAAAAAACCAGCCAAATCTTTCAACTCTCTGGCAGACAAGTTGCCATTTTTACTTCTTTTTTTACAGACATTGGGGGTTTTTAATTCTTGTTTTCCAATTTTGTAAAAACCCAGAAATATTCAGTAAAAAACAGAAATATTTATGTATAAATACAGAAAAATGTTGAGTAGTTTGCTGCCAGTGGCTCTGTTTATATTGTATTTGCCATGGTATCTCTGTTTTACGCATTATAATATTGTATTATTTGATTCATTTCAGTTCCAACAAGACACAATTGACATCAGTCGTCATTGATTCTGGGTAAGAAAGGAACATAATTAAGTTCAGACTATAAATATTGATATTAAAATGTAACATTTCTACTATATCCTTATATGTGACACGATCTGGTCCATGGGGGCCAAAGGAGGCATTTTTGAAAATTGAGTTACTATAACAATTACCTTATAAAACATTAGGCTATCATATACTGAAAACACCAAAGGTCTAGCATACTTGGTTCTAAGGGGCTGTGCAATAACATTTTTTGGTTATTGAAGGAGGATGGTCCAATGGTTGAATGGCTTTGATCTCCACTACCCATATGTGAAATCATTTTGATGAAAGGGCCAAAAATGAAGGCTCCATAGGATATTGAGTGAAGAAAAAGGTGAGTTAACCCACATTATCTACCCTGGTTATCCACTCAAGCCCAAGTGAATAATTTACAGCCGTGACATTACTACAGGGGATACAAATGTTGTAAAAGATGTAGAAATATAATTTGATTTTGCATTAAGAAGTTCCATGCTTTTCTTTTGTTATTCTTACTTCAGGATTGTGAGCAAGATCAAGGAGCAAGGATTTCTTACAGAGAGCAAGGTAGGTGTTGTGACATTACTGATAACCAGAGTCAAATCAAAATATGTCTGTTGTGCATTGCACATAAAAACACAATTTATAGAAATAAGAGAGCAATGAAGTACTCAGAAAGTAACCAGAAATACACAGCAGTTATGCAACACTTTGCTTAGTGGAATGACAAGTGCATTTACAGTATAAAACTGCTTTATCAAATGTATGTAAAAGCTGCAGTGAAAGAATCTCTTTTGCTATGAATTTTATTCTTCATTGAGTCACATTTTCATAGTAAAATATATAAAATTTTCAACTACATTAAAAGAGCTTTAACATCAACACTCCACAATTTTTCACTCACCTGAAATATGTTTTTGCTTAATTAACTAACAGGGTTGTAGCTAGCATGTTTTTAGTGCTGGGTGGCATTTGATAAAAATCATTCATATTTGGCAATTTGTTGTCAAAATTGACTAAATTTTTGACTAATTCAATAAAATTGTGCAATTTTGGACTCTGAGTGGTGGGCTCCAGTGCTATAATTGTAGCTGAGTGGTGGGCTCCAAAATTGAGTGGTGGGCTCTGCCGCCCACCACCGCTCACTGGATGTTGCTACAACCCTGTTAACTAACATCTTCAGTAGATGATGTTTTTCCCCCTTCGCCAAGGATTTAGATCTGATATGGGATAACATACTTTTGCCAAACGGGGGAAGAGCAACATAATAATATCTTTTGCGATGTATTTCACAAGTTCTTATTTAACTGTGACATCATATTAGTAATTGGACTTACTGCAGGAAGTTTTCGCAGCATCACCATCTTTTGAAGGCACTAGTTGATCTTTGTGAAAACATCCCAGGTGATAGAGGCCTGGGATGTGGTCTTCACTGCTGATCATGCATATCGGACCAACATAAGGAAGTGCCTCCCCTCCCCTGTAAAACAAAGGTTTTCTTTCAAATCTATTTTTGTTTATATTTTAGCCAAAGAAGAAGAGTTTCTACCAGGAGCGCAATGAGAGTATTGCAAATAGTGGTGGGGTAGCTGGTCGACTCAGTCTCTTTCAGAGCAAGATTAATAATGGGGACAAACCAGAAATTCGAAAGGTAAGTTGAACACAAATTAAAAGTTAATTTCTTTACCATACTATAACATGATTATGATTTAAACTTTTATCCAAGCATAAGTAATTAATTCCTACCTCAGAATTTTCAGGCACATCTTTCATCAGCAAGTGAGTGACTGTATCAAGTCCCGATCTTTTTGACCTGATGACAGACTCATAGACTCCTGAAAGTTTGAACCATCTTTGTTGAGAGGTGTTAATTAAAGAATGTGATATGGCTAAACAAACCACATTTGTTTCCTGTTGGTGGCCTATGCAAAATGTGTTGTTTTTTTATTTTTATTTATTTTTGAGATAGGATTTGTGCCACAAATCACAAATATTTAATGTCAAATCAGTTTATTTATCTTGGCAAAATGTACAAGAAAAAATATTTAGAAAAATTTTGCCATTCATATTTTGCTTACAAATGAAATTTTTTCTGGATTTCTCAAAATATCAGTGGTCGCCTGTTGAAAACCCCTGCCCATATAGTCTGTATATCTACCTCAAGTCACCGGCACTAGCTTTGAAGCTCAGCATGTGCTGCGTTGGCTTAGTGTAGTTTCTTGTGTGTACATATGCAGCATGTTGATCGTGCTCGTAAAAGTATGTACACACACTTAACAACGCCAAGCTAACGCAGAACATGTTGAACTTCAAAGCAAGTGCCGGTGACTCAAGGTAGATATACAGACTATAGTTGAATATCTATGGGCCATTCAGGCTCATCAATTTTCAGGACCCTGCCTTATTTCTATCACTGGTACCACTAGCTATTGAAAACAGGTGATACAAGTCAAAGGAAGTTAAATGAAATTTGATAAATATCATATTTTCAGGTCCATTATGTACATAATTTATTTCCTCCTTTCTTCCAGAGTGGTTCTCCTCGCTCCTGGAAGAATCCAGAAGTTGACAAGTGCTGCATGTGTAACAAGAATGTGTACAGCATGGAAAAGTTGGAAGTGAATAAAAAGGTCTACCATCAGCACTGCTTCAAGTGTGCATTCTGCAACAAGATTCTCAGGTATGGATGGAAAAAAGGTCCACTTTTGGAAATCTCCCATACAATAAATCTTGGCTACAGGGCCTGGTAACAAGGAAATTAAGATCATTGCCCCAAGTTGAACACCAGAGAAATCCATAGTACTGAATTGTCATGCATAAGGGCCAAAAGAATGGAGAATATTGATTTTTATCTTCAGCATTAATACTATCATTAATACAGGCTGAGATTTCAAGTTTTAACATGGGCATGACACTTATGGCATTTGCTGTCATGGAGGGTGTGGCCGAGGGTAAAATTATTGTCTCCTTTAGGTTTCAGATGGTGCCCTGAACCAAAAGTGTAATAAAAAGAATCCCTGGGAAAATATCTAAAATATTTTGTTGGGCAAAATTTTAGCTAGTGATGTAATGGTCTGTTTGTGGCATTTTGAACCACTTTGCTTGACACTTGCACTTGAGACAAAGTTTAGCACATGTACACTCAGGGATGCATGTGTCTAAACTCTGAATGCAGGGGGGTTAGCCAGGATCCAAACACTGCCCGCCCACAGACCTGATAGCTGTTCTAACCTGGGATTTAAGCTGTCAGTGATGTTCACGCAAGTCATTTATTTAAAAAAAATCATAAATAATAACCTTGTTATTAATCACACAGGCAGATCCATTAGTTTGTAGGAGAGTCACATTAACATTTAAAGTGCCTGAGAGGCTACTACTGGCTTCTTTGCCCACCACATTATCACCAATATTTTCTTTTCCTGCTCTTTATTTCAGTTTGTCTCACTACTCCCTGTATGCTGGGAATGTGTATTGCAAGCCTCACCAGCGTAAAGTGGAATGGGAGGATCTCCAGGCTGGAGTCAAAACTCCTGTCAAGAAAGGTAAGCTACAAGGGGCATGATTGTCTACTCTCCAAGTAAATGCAGTAAATATCAAGGGGCATGACTGCCCCCCCCCCCCCAAAGTATATATGCAGTAACATCTTTGTTAATTACTATTCACTGAATAGTATTCAGACAGCAATTTAAATCCATCTTGGAGAGTGGGGTAGCAATAGTTGGCTTGAATTAATTGCCAAAATGTGGCTGAGAAGAACCAAAAGTGGCTCATGTTACTAAAAGTGTGTGTCCCGGTGGAGGGGCATGTATATATTTATGGATTAACTTTTGGTATGTGGACATCTGGTATTTGAATGTGTGATAAAAAAATTATTATTATATTGTGCTCCAACTGCAAGAACCTCAGCAAAAAGTATCATTGGCATAATTCTGATGTACCCCGTGCACCCAGACTTCTATTCTCCCCAACATTCCTAAAGAGATTCTGATTTGAACTCTTTGTGGAACTTTGCTTAAAGAAATTGTAGTTTCTGATACATGTATCCATTCAGAGATTTTCACCAGGGTTATGATTTCCCTTATTGGGATTTATTCACATTTAAATTAGTGACAATTATTACAAGTTGGATACCCTATTTGGCATACATGTGATGGCTTCTATTCTCTGAAAATACAATTGAATGAACCCAAATATGCCATTTTAGATGCGTATGTAATCTCATGCAGCTACTGCATCTCATAGCCTCCATGTGGGCACCTTGCCATGGTTGAGACAAGGGAATACACATTCTGCACATTATGTTCATTCAATTAGCACATGGACATATCATAAAATATAAGGAGGCAACCCCTTACTTCCATCATTTATTCCTGTTTTTCCATATTAATTTTGCAGGAGTGAATAATAATGTAGTGCAGTCAGAGGAGGCAGTGGAAGCCTAATAGATGCGGACCAATGCGGAGATGACATGAAACAAAACGTCCTATTATTTATACTAGTTTGATATTTATTTACATTTAGCTTTCAATTATTAAGTAATAAAAATTGTATTTCAGTGGTTACAAACTATGGATTAATTGTGACCCATTATGATCCTTTGCAAACCAGTCGCAAACACTATAATCAATTAAATGTGTATTTCGAGAAAGTGGTATGGCGAAAAGTCCGTATTTTCAATGTTAAAGGGGCACTTTGTGATTCACAGCCTCATCATCCCAGCTTACTCCAAAAAGGATTATTTATATTGTGCCTTACCAAAACTTTTGCATGGAACCACTGTAAGTGAACTTTGAAAATATCAGTTATAAATTATGATGTATGTTTTACAAGATTTGTACACTGGATTATGACATGCTAGTGTTCTGTAACTATACATTTTATATCAAATCAAACTTTTTAAATTTCATATTCGTGTATTGTATGTATTAAAAACCATTCCATGTATTCAAGAGACCAATTTTACCAGTCATTCCAGGGACAAATTTATGATCAAAGATTTTTAGTGACAAATCTAGTAATACTCATGGCTGATAGCACCCTCAGAATGACCACTGATATCCATTGCTTTTCCTGTGGAATTATTTCCGCACCTTTTCGGTGATGTTCTCCGGAAATGAACATTACCAAAAATTCTGTCAAATCATATGGGGGAGGAAGCAGTGGATAATAGTGGTCATTCTGTGGAAGCCATCGACCAAGGTGGCATATTTGTGAGTATTTGCCAGATATAGATCAATCAAAAATCCTTCAAGGTTAGAATCTACAATCTTACAAATGTATCTATTTAACAATTAGTGATTATTTCTACTGTTACTATTTATCTCAGCAACCAAATAACTTTGTTCTAAATGCTTTCTTCATTAAGCTAGTGATATAAACATACTGATTTTGTGTATCATGTAATGTAGCAAAAATGTATTTCTACGTATCAGGATATTGAAGAAAATTAATGTTATACTAGAATCAGTTCCTGAAACTTGACTTTTAACTTATTATTAAGTTTTTAGGTGTGTGATTATAAAGTAGAAAAATACCAATATTTAGTTCATGAAAAATGTAATTGTAATCAATCATGTACTTGAGCTCTTTTGCCTTGCACTGTTTTGTAAAATCAGGGGAGGTCAAGACTTTTTTCTTTCTCAACAATTCAAAACCTGCATAAAAATAGGTAGGAATTATGGGTATATAAATGTTAATATTGCAGATAAGAAGTTTATGTTCTTAATTGTTTAGAATTGTCAATTTAAGCATGAATTTGCATGTTAGCATTAAGACTTTTAAAGTATATGACAAGTGAAAAAACCAAAACTTTTACCGGTACCTGAAAATCCAAAATTGCATTCGGTATTAATTGTACAGTAAAAACTTGTAACACCCTAAAAAAAAACTGTTAGCCTTATCAGTTATCATGATGCATAGGAGCATTCAGATTTGTCCATGTGTGTTGTCTGTAAGCTCATTTTATTGAATGAACTTTATAAACTCTCTCTCAACTGTATAAATATATGTTATACTTATCATTTTCATTTATTATTAAGATAATATAATCCAATTTATTCTTAATAATTTCAACAATTCCATAAAGGTTTATAGAAATATTCCAGTCATATTATCATTACCATTTTCTCTGATTATCCAATGACTTTCATTTCTCATCTTTGTATATATTATTAGATTTTTTTCCAAATGCCATCACCTGTAATCCAAATATTTAGTTCTCAATCATGAGAGCACATGCGTACACTGCATCAAGTGCACTTTTTGAGGAACAATAGGATCAACACCTAAAGCATTTTCCACCCTGATGGGGCAGTGACATCAGTGCGCATTTCATTGGGTGCAGTTACAAATTGCTAGTGTTTGCTCAAAGCGTTGGCGTACACACGCTTAAAGCTGGCATATAGATGAGCGTGCGAAACGGCTGCCTCAATGCTTTGACGTCACTGCCATATCAGGGTGGAAAATGCTTAGATTAGCGATAGCTGTGTTCAAAGACTGTGATTGGTAAATTAAGTCACATTTACTCCATTGCGTATGGTCTGTGAATTACAGTGCATACGAGTGGGCTCTCAGATGATCAATAATTATGATTATAGGCTTTCTCATCTGATCACCTAAATTTGGCATATAATTTTTTCAAGCAGAGTCAGTCAAGATTTCGACAATTTAAGATAAATAATTGAAGACTGCAGTGTCTATTTTGAAGAAAGCGTGGGCAGTTTTTTCAAAACTTCAACGCTCTTTTTGATTTGTGACTCACGATATTAGGTTTGTGTCATGCCCATGCACAGGCAGGCCTTAGAAAATGGCAGTAGGATGTGTATTTTGAAAGTTGTATGGCAATTTTGCACCCCATGAAGCTTGGATCACCACAGGTGAATAGTCTGCCTACAAGTATGTTTGAAACGTGATTTCTGAAAGGGGTTCTAGTGTAAAGGTGGGTAAGGGGAGGTGATGCTGGCAGATATGGGGTGCATTTTGGTATAAGAGATTGTAATGTTCTGAAAACTGGTTCAGAGATTTTTTCTAAAATTTAAACTAACTGACAGCACAATAAATTCAACTAACTTTCAATGTGTGACACACATCTTCATCTTATGATGTTGTTGATTTGCTCTTTTGTTGACCATTAGTGACCTATGGTCAGTTGTACAAGATGGTTTAGAGATGAGTTTTTTTCACAATTTTTTCAATCTGGTAAAAATTGCAGAAAAATTTACCATGTTATAAACCAGTCTCTTTTTCATCTAATTTGGTATATGTTTGGGGTTTTCACAATCCCTAACAATCCAAAAATCAATCATTTCTTAACTCTTGGGCAGTTCTCACATCCTGTTTTGCCACCATTTAAAAACACAGGGAATATTTATTAGCCCTATTTAAGGGGGTACTACACCCTGTGGTAAATTTGTGGTTATTTTTGCATTTTTCTCAAAAAATAATTAACACACTGCTAACAAAAGTTATGTATATTATTGGGGCAAGGGATCCAATTACTACGCCGAAATTTCAGTGACTCAAGACAAGCGGTTCAGTATATATGATAGGAAATGAGGTACATCCTAGTGGTACCTTATTTCTTATCATAAATAACGAACCGCTTGTCTTGGGTCACTGAAATTCCAGTGTAGTAATTGGATTCCTTGCCCCTATATTATACGTAACTTTTGTTACCAGTGTGTTATTAGTTTTTGAGAAAAATGCAAAAATAGACACAAATTTATCGAGGGGTGTAGTACCCCCTTAAGGCCTAAATTGTGCAGTTATAAGGATTCTACAATAAATATTTGAGTAAAATTCTGATTCACAAAAAGTTTTATATTGGTTTTTATAATACCTACAGCCTTGTATAGCCTTTAACATTGCCAAATTTCATTAACTTTGGTGATTTCCGTCATATAAACTATTGCTTTTTCTCGTAACATTGCGACTTCATTTTGAAGTGAAGAGCTTTCCATAGCCTATCATATTACAATTCCAGCTTTATACAAATCATAAATTATTTTATGATGAATTACTCTCTATATAAAACTATAGCAAGTTTGTAATTGGATATTTGTTTCTTGCTTATTATGAAGTCTTTTCATTTGAAACATTACAATTTGAACAAGGCTACAATCCTCGAACAAAGTTCTTGGAACACTTTAGGCATCTTTAATAAAATCAAACATGTATTTTTAATGCAGATAAAAATGTTCAATATTCACCTTTCTCTTCCCCATCATTCAATGTTGCGACACTTTAAACAACTCAACATTGCACGGGGGAGTGGGGGATTCATTTCCCCTAAAAATGCTTAAATGTTTCAATACTTCTTTCAAGGATTGTACATGTAGGACCATATCCAGGAGTCTGTTGGGGAGGAGTCTACTGGACTTCCAAAATCTGGACTTTTTCAGGATATAAACCAAAAAATGTGAGAGCATGGTGGCCGAGCGGAACAAGCTCAGACTCATAATCAAAAGGTTGCTGGTTCACGCCCTGGCAACACCATCGGGTTGTGCTCTTGAGCAGGGCATTTTATCTTGATTACTCAGGTGTGGTGATCCCCCACAGCAACATTTTATGGTCGAGTCTGACCTAATCACTAACGAAAGAGAGATGGGCACCGAGTCCTGTAAAAAATGCAGGTTCGACTCCTTTACCTTTAAACCCCAAATTGACTTTAGAGGTATTTTATCAACATGGTCACTCGAGTCATTAGACACTATATTTTATTTGCTTTGAAATTGGGACTTTTTGGGCACATTCAACAAAAAAATACTTCTTTCTGGTAGATTTGGGTAAATTTAAATTGCTAAAAATATAACATAAATCAAAGGAAACTTGGTTTGTTCTAACGTGTTTAAGCTTAATTTATTTTGTATAACTTCATCACATATCTCACAAGCCTGATGCAATATCAAAGAGCTTCATTAAATATGGCTAATTACACGATCAAAGACATATATTATTATCAAAAAGCATCAATAAATAGCAGTAATACGATCAAAGAACATTCCCTCATTTCAAATATATAATTTTGGTTTCTCTTTTGTTCAGAAACCAAAAATCAAGGGATTAAAAAGTAGAGCTGATCTGGTCTGCAATCATAACACTATTATGCTGGGAGGACACCCCTAGCAGAAATTCTATACAGCAAGAAGTGTATCAAAAGTGTATCAAAGTGTATTAAAACTGTATCAAACAGCAATTTAATACAGTTTTGATATACAAAGGTGTATTTAAAATGTATCAACTGAAAATATAAGGTATCAAAACTGTATCAAATACCACCTAACTGTATCAAAAATGTATCAAAAGTGTATCAAATTTGAACTTAGTTAATTTTGGCCATGCTTGTGGTGTATCAAAAGTGTATCAAATTGAACTTTGCAGTTTTTCAGTGTATGTAAAGTGTATCAAAGTGAACTTTTTGGTGCTAGATGTATATCAAAAGTGTATCAAATTGGACTTAGTCAAATTCTGGCTGCATACAGTGTATCAAAAGTGTATTAAATTGGACTTTGCCTGTTTTTTAGTGTATGTAAAGTGTATCAAATTGAACTTAGTTAATTTTTGGTGTCTAGAGGTATATCAAAAGTGTATCAAATTGGACTTAGTCAAATTCTGGCTGCATACAGTGTATCAAAAGTGTATTAAATTGGACTTAGTTTATTTTGGGTGGCTAGAGGTATATCAAAAGTGTATCAAATTGGGCTTTCATAAACTGACCTTTTGTAGTGTATCAAAACTGTATCAATAACTGATCACATGTCTAGATAATGACTCATCATTTTCAAATTTGCCCATGTGGCATGTATGCAGTTAACACCAGGATTTGCATTTGGAAATGTACTGTATTTTAGAGCAAATTATGGTGTTTTATTTATCATGATGACGATACAAACATGCTTGTAGACTGCACATTAGGTTACAATGTAGTTGTAATCAGGGACTGTGATTAAAGAGGAAATATCTGACTTTGTTCTGATAAGGTAAGCTTACTATATATTATATATAGGGCCTCAATGTATATGTATTAAGCATGAATATAGCACATGCCTGTATAGTAGATGTTATTGGTAGCCTTTTTGTCTCTTTATTGAGGGTAACAACTTCAGTGACAAGCACTGCATTCCAAGCAGGCCTTCTGATGTATGTATGTTCCATTTTGGTTGGGTTTTGCTTCTTTTTTGCAAGACTTTCTCACACATTTATCCTATTGCGTTGTAATTTTGAACGTTGATAGAGGAAAGTGCATTGAGCTGCTCCGTGATGGGGGAAAGTGCTAGAGGTCAGCATTAGCAGTAGAGGGCAGTGTTGAATTTGAGCTTGATTAGACTAATTTCAAAATTTGACCTTTGACCCCTTCACTTTGGGGTCATTAATGTTTGCAAATATGTTTAGATCATGTACGGATAATTCTTGTTGAATTTGAGCTTGATTGGACCAATTTTGAAATTTGAAAAACTGTATCAAAAGTGTATAAAAACTGTATCAAAAGTGTATCAAAACTGTATCAAAAGTGTATAAAAAACTGTATCAAAAGTGTATCAAAAAACAATCAAAAGTGTATAAAAAAAACTATCAAAAGTGTATAAAAAACTATCAAAAGTGTATCAAAAAACTATATCAAAGGTGTATCAAATGGCATGTATCAAAAATAGGGCGGTCCAGCTGGCCAGCATTAGAATGGGAACGCTGATTTGATACAGTGACATATTTGATACACTTTTGATATAATTATGTATAAAATGTGTATAAAATGAAAGGATAAGAATTTCAATGCTAATTTGATACAGTTTAAATTGGCACGCTGATTTCATACAGTGACATATTTGATACACTTTTGATATAATTATGTATGAAATGTGTATGAAATGAAAGGATCAAAATTTCAACACAAATTTGATACAGTTTAAATTGGAACCCTCATTTGATACAGTAACATATTCGATACACTTTTGATATAAATTATGTATGAAATGTGTATGAAATGAAAGGATAAAAATTTGAAGCGCAAATTTGATACAGTTTAAATTGGAACCCTCATTTGATACAGTAACATATTCGATACACTTTTGATATAAATGATGTATGAAATGTGTATGAAATGAAAGGATAAAAATTTGAACATAAATTTGATACAGTTTAAATTGGAACCCTCATTTGATACAGTAACATATTCGATACACTTTTGATATATAAATGATGTATGAAATGTGTATGAAATGAAAGGATAAAAATTTGAGCATAAATTTGATACAGTTTAAATTGGAACCCTCATTTGATACAGTAACATATTCGATACACTTTTGATATAAATTATGTATGAAATGTGTATGAAATGAAAGGATAAAAATTTGAACGCAAATTTGATACAGTTTAAATTGGAACCCTCATTTGATACAATAACATATTCGATACACTTTTGATATAAATTATGTATGAAATGTGTATGAAATGAAAGGATAAAAATTTGAGCGCTAATTTGATACAGTTTAAATTGGAACCCTGATTTGATACAGTAACATATTCGATACACTTTTGATATAAATTATGTATGAAATGTGTATGAAATGAAAGGATAAAAATTTGAACATAAATTTGATACAGTTTAAATTGGAACCCTCATTTGATACAATAACATATTCGATACACTTTTGATATAAATTATGTATGAAATATGTATGAAATGAAAGGATAAAAATTTGAACGCTAATTTGATACAGTTTAAATTGGAACCCTGATTTGATACAGTAACATATTCGATACACTTTTGATATAAATTATGTATGAAATGTGTATGAAATGAAAGGATAAAAATTTGAACGCTAATTTGATACAGTTTAAATTGGAACCCTGATTTGATACAGTAACATATTCGATACACTTTTGATATAAATTATGTATGAAATGTGTATGAAATGAAAGGATAAAAATTTCAACACTAATTTAATACAGTTTAAATTGGAACCCTGATTTGATACAGTTACATATTTCATACACTTTTGATATAATTATGTATGAAATGTGTATGAAATGAAAGGATAAAATTTGAACGCTAATTTGATACAGTTTAAATTGGAACCCTCATTTGATACAGTAACATATTCGATACACTTTTGATATAAATTATGTATGAAATGTGTATGAAATGAAAGGATAAAAATTTGACGCTAATTTGATACAGTTTAAATTGGAACCCTGATTTGATACAGTTACTTATTTGATACACTTTTGATATAATTATGTATCAAATATGTATGAAATGAAAGGATACATTTCATTTGATACTTTTTGATACATTATCTTGGCATTTGATACACTTTTGATATGTATAAAATGTGTATGCAATGTTAATTTGATACAGTTTTGATACATAAAAGTGTATGAAATGAGGGTTCCAATTCAAAGCCTTTTATTTCATTCATTTTTCATACGTATCAAAAGTGGTGTATCAAAAGTGTATCAAATTTCAGCTAGGGACAGTATAGGGTATATAACCAGAAGTATACAATAGCCTATTGTGCTAACATAATTATTATCATGATTGATATCGGAAATCTATCCCGCGGACGACAGTTGATGCTCTCTGTCGACGGTAGGTGGCATATTACACTCACGAGTTCTAGGCCTAGAAATCATATACATGCTTGCGTATATTGAAGGATGGGGTGGGGTGGGGATTTGTTTGTTTGTATGAAACATAAGCGATGCATGGAGATGATTTGATTATGAATTAGTTTATTATCCCCGGGAAGCACAACCCATACCTCTTTAAGAGGGGGCTCCCTCCCTATATAACCACATCTTCCCTAAATTACCCCTTTCCCCTCCCCTACATTCGATATCTTCATCTCGAGCTCTCCTCCCCTTCTCTTTCACTTCCAATGCTCTCTCTCATATGTTTCTCTCTCCCGGCCCATATCCCCTTGCCCTCCAACCCCCCCACACACCCATCACACAATATCTTCTCCCCTCTATCTTCTACTTTTTGCAGTAAAAATTGCTTCAGTAAAAGTCATTAGGTTATTAGAGGTCATATAATGGCCTTCCATCGATTCTGGTACATGGGATTAAGGACATGAATCGATTTTGTTTATAGCAATTACAATAGTGGCCCCTTTTGTAATGTCGAATGCAAATATTTCGATGGTCTATATATTTTCACAGTGAAATCAGCTTAGGCTATTTCGTAGTCTCAAGTCAATGCTTTCAAACTAAATCAATGCTTTCAAATGTAGACTGCTATGTTCGACCTCTCTGCTCGTGAATATTGCACTGCGAAATTTAAACATTTCTTTTGTATACTTAGATCAGGTAACTCGAAAATCCTGTAATTTTATTCGTCACACCACTTATAAGAAACTGAAACCAAACCCGAAACTACCTGTCACAAATGTTTAGTTTTAAACAAAGGGTAGAAACAATGAGTTCGATATCTTGTGATTCAAGTGGTTAGGCAGGACAATAGAAAACCACGTGACCAAAACCAAAACTAAAACTCAATATTTGAAATGAGGCATTGTTTATGATTACGTACAAGTCAATTCAAATCGTGCACAAAACTCTCAGCCAAATTCACAAAGAGGTTGTTGCTTCACAGAAAAAAGGCCATTCCATGCCAGCAAACAGACAATATTTTGTAACATTGTCAGAAGGGCAACATAGATTGCCACAATTTAAAATGTGTCATGTCGGGTAACGGTTGGGCTATATTGCCACAAAACATTGTATGGTATGGTAACATACTGTTTTCAAGTGTTGGGCTATATAAAGTTTAAAAACATTTTTAAAACTTGCCACCAAACATTGTATGGTATGGTAACATACTGTTTTCAAGTGTTGGGCTATATAAAGTTTAAAAACATTTTTAAAACTTGCCACCAAACATTGTATGGTATGGTAACATACTGTTTTCAAGTGTTCTGTTGGGCTATATTTAAAGTTTTAAAACATTTTTAAAAATTTTGATACAATGGTTTTAAAACATTTTCGTAAGACTTGAATAACCCAAATTATATATTATTTAAATTTGATATAACTAATTGTTTTTTTTAAATATTGTGTGTATTGCGATATCAGAAAGGCTTATTGAAATCTAATGTCAATTTACAGCACTGTCTAGCACACAAATACATGAATTATCATACACCAAGGCAAAGTCAAAACTTCTGCAGTTACAGAATGTCATTGCTCAAATCAAGCTTGAATTACCAACATGTGCCCTTACATCAATCAATGATAACGGAAATGCATGTTTCATGTGGCTGTAGTTAAACCCGATTCTTACCAAATTTGTAAGAATCATTCCATTGCTTGCAAATCAGCTGTGTAATATGAAAGTTTGCTTTTGATTCAAGAAACTATGAACAACAAGATTTGATTTGGGACACTTTAGTTTAGTATTTTGAAAATTGAAGGCAGGGCAAGGCAAGCTGGTCAATGCCAAAATGGAATCTTACCAAGTTAAATTTTCTGTGGGGGTTGGATCCAGAGGTCCTGTATGCCGCGTTGGATGTAGCTGGTATGGTGGAGCAAAATGCTACCCAATTTTGATCACTTTGCTACACAATTTTGGAAATGTGTATCAATTTATGCCATAGACTTATACAGTGAAGTGTGCAAATGTAACAAAAATCAAGTAGTGCAAGCTGATGATTATGCTATACATAAAAAACGTCTTGCATCCAACGCTGCCTGTATGCTCTCTAAATTTGCAACAATCATGCAAAATCTGCCTAATTTTTTTTTACACCTGTATGCACTGATAGGTTTAATAATGTCCAAGTAATACAAAAATTGTGATTGCTTTTAGTTTCATTTTAAAATGAACTAGTAATATTAATTGATACAATACACAATACAATATAAAATGCAAGGTAATTAATTGATCCTTTATGCACGAGGGGTGATTGATAAGTTCGCAGCCTAAGGTAGAAGGAGATAATTTGCTCTATGTGCAGTTCTATCTATTGAATGATGACATAGAAAATTGGAAGTAATTATCTTTTCTTGTTTTTCTGTTTGAGATTAGCAAACCTAGATTTTCTGAAAATTAAAGAAAACACCAGCCATTGTGCAGTGTCATCCGCTACATCAGGCTTTTAAAGCACCCAAGGAGGTCCACAAAGACAGTGGCCACCCTTGTAAGGATGCCCCTACATACGGCATGATTGTTGCAAATTTAGAGAGCATACAGGCAGCGTTGGATGCAAGACGTTTTTTATGTATAGCATAATCATCAGCTTGCACTACTTGATTTTTGTTACATTTGCACACTTCACTGTATAAGTCTATGGCATAAATTGATACACATTTCCAAAATTGTGTAGCAAAGTGATCAAAATGTGGCAAAGAGAGCCTGGAAGACAACTCTGTCTGGGAAGGCCAATCACCATCACAGGACATGAGACTAAATTTGACAATTCTCAGGAACAGCTGACTGTCAAAGTATCTCTAACAAAAAACAAGAAAAGATAATTACTTCAAACATTTTATGTAAGCATTCAACAAGTGAAACTGCACACAAGCTAAATTAAAACTGTATGTCATCTTCTACCTTAGGCTGTGAACTTATCAATCACCCCTCGTATCCGCAATCTTGCTCCCAAAACAAGGTTCTCTAAATGCAACTTTGTATTTTTCACTCTTTTCTGTTCATGCATTACGCAATGAGTTGGATTTTGTACAACTGTTGTGCTAATTAAAGCATGCGCAAACAACACACACTTTAGATTTAGTGGAACCTTGTATTGAGATGATCATGTGATGCACTGACAAGTCAATACCAATATCAGTAACAATCAATATTTTACAAACTCTAGATCTACTATAATTGATAAGATAAATTAGTTGGTTACAAGATGGATTATAAAAACTTAATTTACAGATTATTTCCATTGTTAAAACTTGTACAAAAATTGAAAATTTGTGAGAAATTGCATTAATTCAGGACTGTAAACAACGGGACTTTTAAATGTAATTATTCATGTCTAATATATAAATACAAAACAAAATTCAAATTTTGAACTACTGTAATTAATTAAAAACATTATAAATAGTGTAATTAGTTTATTCTGAAAATGGTTGCAACTAAAACATTTCTTATATTATGATTCTATAATTGCCAATATACAAATGTTGAAGGTCAGGGAACAAACCAATGATTGATGATGTCCCGAATGTTTGTAAAAACTAGTTAAAATTATTGTTCAAAATTGATCTTTTTTAAAAGGATTTTTCAACATTTCACACTTCATGGTTTTGGGTCAGTATAAGACATCATTAAGTTTGTTCCTCAATATATAGAAGAACATGGCTGCTTTCACCATTCTCCAACATGTCAATTCACAATCCCAGTGATCTTCAAAACAAAACCCTCAAAGAGAAATTCTAAACTTGTTCAACTGGTCCTAGTTTTTACAGGTTTTGTTCACCCATAACATTACATTGGGAGACATACATTATTTAATTTGGTGCTATCACAAAATAGTTGCAAAAATTATGGTACATGTACCATAATTTTTGCAACTATTTTGTGATGGCACCAAATTAGTCATCATTCTGTGTAGAAAGCTTTACATACATGTATAGAATTTCAGTTCAAACAGCATTTTATGAGAATTTTTAGATCCTCTCCATTTACTTAGCTCAAATAATAATCTATGAGAATATCTTTAGATTCATGCAAATTTGTTTAGGAAAATCTGTGAAAATGGATTCTCGATAATTATTTATAAGCCTGATTATTCGGAACATTTGCAAAAAATGTGAACCAGTTTAACAAGTGTGGAGTACTTTATAAATCATTCTTAAAACATACATATTTTTCGAGTCCTTATATTCTTACGATCTAGCAAAATGATGACGATATTGTTGCCATTCGTTTCAGGTCAAGATTATTTTGTAAAGTTTAAAACATCTCTAGACTCTGACATTGCTAATACTAAGCACTGCAAAATTGGTATCAAGTGCAACATTCTCCCCACACATTGCTTGATTGAATTGCCCTCACCCCATGTCAATTATGCAGGAACTAATACTGATGAGGTGATCAAACTTTACTTGGTCTATTCTTCACACATGATTTTCTTTGCTGGTACTTCTTGATCACCACTTTCCATAACCTTTAACTTCTTTGCAGCTATAGCCTCTTCATCATTGGCTTGTGTCTCATCTGCTGGTCGCTTGGTACCCTGTTCCTCTTCTACTTGCTCCTGGGATGGACTTGTCTTCTCAGTAACGTCATTATCACTTGGGGCAATGTTCTCTTCAGTTGTATTAGGCATATTTTGACCCTCAGTGATCTCTTCAGTTGGATTGGGTGTGTTTTGCTCTTCTTTGAGTTCAGGTTTGGGTTCTGTCACTGGTTCTTTCTTTTCTTCATCCATTACAGGTTCTAGAAATTCAACACAAAAATGAAACAGTAAGAGGCACTGAAAGAGTAAGAAGTACTAGCCAGTAGGTATTATTTCGAAAAATTGGCTTTCTTGTAAATTATAATCAAGTTCATCAGAGCATCAGGCCTCAAATTTGAATTTGTTGTTACTGGGCAAAGACAAAGACAACAAGTTACAAATCGGTAATTTTTTGGTAACTTTTTTCCAATTTTTTTTTTAATCAACCACAAATGATTGCAGTACTTCACTCTAGGTCAAGGGACTCTCCAAATCCGCAAAAAATTTTTTTTTAAACCCAATTTTTTATTTTTTCCAAATTTATTTTAATGATGGTACATTGGTAGCACTTGATGTTAGGTCCAGGGACTCTCCAAATCCGCGGAAAAAAAATCGCCAAAAAAAGAAAAAGAAAATATTTTGCGGGAAATAGCGGATTTTTGTGTTTTTTGGAAAAGCGGAGTGCGTTTTTTGGCCTCCAAAATCGTGTATTCTTAGCAGCCCTAGATATAATGATTATCAGAGATTGTTCCACATGGAAGATCAATCATCAAAGTGACTTTACACCTGCATCTACTGACCTTGAGCTTGTTTCATTTCTGTTTCTTGCATCTTTGGTACATCTTCATCTGGCAATGCTGCTGACGACTTCTCATCTGGCAAATCGCCAACCTTTGGTTCAGTTACTTCAACTATCGTTTGGGTTTCCATGCTATGGGACATGAAAAGATTGAAAATATACATGAAATGATGGAAAAACAATCATATTGACATCTATTTGAAAAAACAATGAAGACATATGAAGTGCTTTGAAAATTGCAGGTTGGCTTTCCAAATATATTGTTTAGTATAGCTTTGTCAAAAATCTTGAAAAGGAATATTTCCCTATTTAAGGCCAATGGAACTCGATTATTAGTTTCCGATTGGATGTTTGAAAAAAAGGACGAGGTCGCTATTTCATTATTCGGTCTCTTTTCATTATCCATTATGTCAACAAAATCAATGATTTTATGAACAGCTTTCTCCAAATTTAGGTACCCCACCAGGACCAAAGTATATATTGTTGATGAAAGACCATTTCAAAACAGGTATTAATGCTTAGATCATCATTACAGACATTTTGCAACAGATTGAAAAAAGATTTTATTTCCAAGTTAATATTTCGGACACTGGCACTGACTGGGCCTAAATAGGGCAGGCCTAGCCCGCCTAGGGCAAAATTCAACCATACATTACAAAATGTTTTTAGTTTTAGGCTGGTCTTATGCAAATGTATGAATACACAATGTGCTGTCAATGTCATGCTGCTTCCCGTTTTATAAGTGGCATGATGCAAGCGCATTCCACTCCGGCACTGTAGTGTAGACAAATTGACACAATCAATAGCTGCTTGCCGCATTGGAATGGAAGTCCGACAAGGGCAATCATTAAAATTTATTTGCTATTCGGAGAGCTCCTCATTTGTCTTTTTCTGAACTTGGGCCTATAGAGTTTCTTGTAAATGGCCCTTTCCTGAAGTTAAAATGGCGTTTTGACTCGTCTAATTCCACTTTTAAGGGCCGGAATTATGTAGAAAACTGAAACTGAAAGCAAGGCAAACAAAGTTTAATTACAATTTCTTTGCTGGTACTTCTTGATCACCCCTTTCCATGACCTTTTAACTTCTTTACAGCTACAGCCTCTTCATCAAAAACCTGTTTTTGCCAGCAAAGTGCCAAGCATGCAAGGTGCAGGTAATACATGAACATGATCGAATGAACTTTTAATTTGAAAATTGAATCAAATTGATACAAACATGACAAATGATATTAGCTATTTATAAAATTGCATACATGAGTATCAAAATTCAAATGCATGCACATGAGTATCAAATGCATGCACATGTGCATGCATATGCTATGCATGCCTATGCTTTATGCTAGAGTAGGCCTACCCTACTAGTGCGTTTTGGGTCAAGCTGGGAGAAAAAAATCCCAGGTCGACCTAAAATATCGTATCGCACACGATAGACCACCTAAGTTATCGTGAATCGGTTTCTCCCAGGTCGCACCGTAAATTTTGGTTGCCACATTCGCCCAAACGCCAGGATTTTTAGCCAGGTCGACCACGACAAGCATGCAAATAGGCCTACATACTGCAGTGCGTGCCCGACCATAGCGATATACATGACGCAGTATAAACCATTGTACAGCGTTCAGTTATAACTTTTGCAAGCGCCGGTGACTTTTACGATATCTGTTTATCTTGGCATCTAAATTAATTCACAGTCATACTCATAGGCCTGGCCTACTCTATATTCGTATTTATTAAAGTAGGTCCACAGAGGCAAATTTAAGGAGATATAATCATATATCATACTTCCAAGTTTTCTAAGTTGCGTCAACACCGTCATGATATAGGCCTAAGCTTAAGCTTACATCCAAGTTCGCATGGACGGTACTGCGAGTCTGCGACTCGATGTTTCAGACTTGTGAGAAAAAGAAAGTAATAAATTATGAGAAGAGGTCACAAATAGGATCAAATAAAATAATCCACCAAAGAATCACCCTGCCTAAGCATGTAAGTGCCAAACATAGGCCTATGCCTGCATGTTTTATACTTTATTATTATTTCTATCAACAAGTGCGGCATCTCCCATCTTGACCAATTCGGCCCTACTACTGTCATGCCGACTGTTGAACACAAGAGCCACTGCTATAGTTTTGTCTACGAATGGCGTGAAACACATAAAGATTATTGGCCTCACTGAGCTTGCGGGAATGCATGAATGGCATGAAAAGCTTACAAAATTCCCATGGCATGTATGGGTTTGCCTTTCTTGAATATGTTAATTCTGTGCTGGTCAACAGCGAAAAAAATTGTAATTATGCTTATAATATTACCTTGTTCTTGTCTTAACCATTGCTTTCTCAGGAAAATAGAGAGGTTGAGAGATTACTGATGAATGATTTACAGTAGTACTTCACCCTTCGTAACTTACGGCCGTCAGCGTCCGGAATGATGACACAAATGTATGAAATTTATTTTGTTTGCTTTTTTCGCGGGAAAAGCTAACTCAAGCTTGACTCCTCCTCCAAGTTGAACGCGGACGCCGCTTCATGTCCTTATTTAGAGTTCGTGGGTGGGGCAATACGGAATGTGACCAATGAGAACGGCAGAAGTTGTTTCCATGCTCAAGATACCCAATCATCGCTCTTTTTGAAGACTGAGATATTATGGACAGATTGTGAAAAGCAATTAATTATGCATACCGTGACACAGAATGATGTTTATTCATGAATGCTAATTCCAGCTGTTTGGGAAACTGTATTAAACTGCTCGATCATATCTTTTGAACTGGTTGTCCAAATTCAATGGGGTTTTCTACAAAATGTAGCTTTGCAAATGCTGTTTACAATCAGATAGGAAACTGAAATGTCCGACTTCAGACTGATTTTACTTGATTTTCAAAACTAATAAAGATGTAAGAAAACATCAAAAAAATTTGACCAACTTATTTAATCACCCCGGGCCCCGGTAATCACCCAAATTTCAATCATTTTTTGTGAAGTTGGTCAAAACAAAAATAAATAATAATAAATAAGTAAAAAATGCGTTGGGCTATATCTAGTTTTTGAAATTTTACTCACGAATGTTTTTGTTTAAAAAATAAATGGGTCAAAAATATTTGTTTTTATTTTCTCCAAAAGTAAGCATTTTTACAAAAAAAATTACATCACAGATGAATTTGTCAAATGTTTGCCATTCTAAATAAGCAAGTTTTATATACTTCAGACCAACAATTTAACAGTTATGAGGCTCAAGTTTTCAACTTTGCCCCCCCCCCATAGGCCTATTAATACGAAATACATCATAGGCCTATAACAATGGTGTGTGCAAGTTTTTCAAAAGGTGGGGAAGGATTCTGATTCCCCAACTGCAAGCTCTACAATTTTGCGCACGCCAGTGATGGTAAACTATTCTTTATTTTAGTTTGTATAAAAAATATAATAAATTGATACCATTTTGATTTTTGCCAATGTTGATCAATGCATAAAAGCAGAAACTCAAGAAAGATATATGCCAAAGGTTGGTCAAACTATACTTTTCTGAAACCTTATAATTATAAGAAACTAGAGACATAGGCTAATTTAAGTTGGCACAAGATTTAATACTTAGGCCCTACTTCTTTCAATATAAATATGATATAAACTGATTCTGAACCTTTTGAAAATCACAAAAATTGCACTATAGAATGCTATATGCACTGCAGCAAACAGTGCCAAATATGGACAGCCATTTCTTTATATTTTGGAATGAATATTTCAATATTAGGCCAAATTAAAAGATTTGTCTCAGAAATAAAACAAAAAGCTGCTTCACGGTAGAACAAGAAATAGAACGTGTGAGATGCCCATGCATCCCTTTAGCATTTTTTCATCATCTTTGCCTAACTGAGTTTTGGATTCTTCTTCATTTGGATTTGTTTTTTTGTTGTAGACATTGGACAGCCAAACACATATAAAAGATGGATACAATTTTTTGTTTTGGTTTCAATATTTTATTACACTTAAACATTCACAAGCACAAATTTACACTTTACATATTGCAGCATTTAAACAATTACTAAATAGTTATCTCAAAACTAAAGCATGAAATTATATGTTAACATTTAACATATTTTAAGGATGCATCCGGGGATGCATGCAGGATCAGGTTTGGTGGGAACTTTTTTACTTAGTATATGCCTTGTATCTATAATTTTCCCCCACCCCCCCCGTAGTTACGCCACTGACCTCAAGTTCGGTAGTGACGTCAATGCTTTTTCGTGGTTGCATCGCAAACATACCGACAAACCGCCTACACATGCCTGTAGTGCATTTAACTTTACACACGCGATTCAATTCTGTGGCAAGCGAATAATAGTAGTGCCCGGTGGCACATACCGAACTTGAGGTAAACCAAATTATTGAGGAAATGATGAAAGAAATTCAACTCTATCCTCAAAATAAATACAAATATTTGAAAAAAGGCCATGAGTCCTACATCAAACACAACTAGAATGTTGTCTCTAGATTAATAGTATGCATTACTATTATTTGGAAATGTAGGAGTAGGCCTAATTAGTTACTATGGTTACACAATTTTTGATGGAAAATCCCACTTTTGGACCTGAAGTATATTTTTTCCAAATTTTGAAGATATAGTTGAATAATGATTCATTTCAACATATTATTTCCAAATATGTATATTTCCTTATACTTACCGTCGTTATTTTGTTGCTATAGTGAAAATGAAGTTTAAAAAATGCCCATATGTGATCTTGCATGCACACTGAAAAGTAAATTAGGTTCAGGTTTTTAAAAATTTCATATGAAATGTTTCAAATATTACCAGATATCCAGAGGCGCAAATGGTGGTCAAGCATTCTGGGTTTGGGCTCCTGGAAGATTTTTTAAAGAGCTTTCAAGTATGGTTTGTTACATAATCCCAAGATGCATCAAGACCATTTTTAGAATGTCTAAAACCAAGTTTGGTTGTATATAACCTCCCCCCCCCCAATAAATAGCATTATACTCTGCACTGATCAGCTTGTAATACGCAGGACTCATAACATCGTAGATTGATATAGAATGGCATTCACACAGTTAAGTTGGGCTCAACACGAACTGCACTTTGTGTATTGCGTGACTGATGCCGGCTTTCATGAATTTACGCGGGCGTAATTCTCGCCTATTACGAGCTGATCATGGTATAGTAAGTAAATCCAGCACTTAAATTAGACTATGGAGTAGTCACATAGCCAAACCAGTGACCTGAACCTACAATACGGTACATTAAAGGTATATTCGCTTTTTATCCTCAAAACAGATTTCAATTTTGACATCCTTAAATAAATACAAAACCATGGAACTTTTTACAGCAAAGTTCATAAGTTCAATGATAGTAAACCTTTAATAAATGTAGGGATTTACTCACAGAATATAATTCAGCAGCATATAGCCTGTTTTTTACAACTTGCATTATTAAAATTTCAATATTGGTCTTATTTTTAGGTGTTGAAATTAAATGACTGTATATATCCATTTAAAGCCATAATATTTGATTTCTGTCCAATTTTAATTTGGTTATTCTTTCACAAAAATTACTTAATCAAGGAGGGTTTTTTTTTAATTTGAGTTTTTTAAAAATTGAATTTAAGCCAAAATTTAGTGGTGTTTTTTTGTAGCCTGTAACAAGCACTTTTCTCTGTGCAGTACAATACACAACCATACAAACATCTATGAAAATTTGAGGTTTATGCTGTTCATCCCCCAGAAACAAATAATTGTGATTCCAGAGATCAACCAACTCATTAGGGTTGATGAAATCACATTATGCACTTGTGCCCTATAATCAAGAAAATGTTTATCATATTAGGCATAAATAAATTGGTTGGTTGTCCTTGCCCGGCCGACCCGTATCTTGAAAATCTGGAAAAAGGTTTTCACAGTACAAAATTAAGAATACCAACTTTGGAAATTCCAGAAAAAGCTGGTTTTTTTTGCAATTGTATATTTAAATTCCTGAAAAAATTTTCCCTCTCAGAACTGTTTACATCTTCAAAAGTTTTTTACCAGTTTCTTTACACTTCTAAACCATTTTAAAACATGAATGAATGAAGTGGTGCAGTGGGAAAATATTCCAAATCATAGAGATTTAGGTTTTTTTTTATCCAGTTAATTATGCCTATGTAAAGATTTTTTGGCTATGAACAAAAATTATAAAAAACTTGCTGACCAACCCAGTCTTCTACAGGGAGTGTGAGGACATGCAAACAATTTTTTGCCTAAGCTTGTGATGCAATAATAATAACAGTATGTAACTCAAATTGGGTCAAATTGTCAGAAGAGTTTATCATAAAAGTACAATGAAAGGTATACAGTATGGTTTGTTACATCATTCATCTTAATCAGCTGCCTCAGTTATTATACAGTGAAGGTGACTGGCTCACATTCTGATTTGGCAGTGACATATTTCTTTAACCCTGCTTGGTACATATATAAAATGAATACTTTTTAATTATATATTGGATAAATGCATATTCATGATCGGAGGGAACAATGTTTTAATGGTTTGATGTTTTAATTTCAGTGTTGGTTGTCGATGTTTTTTTAAACCTCAACGATGCTATCTATACCTTATTTTACCTTGAGTTTGCAGTGACCTACAATCAACGAAATTAATAGTTGGCACGCCTTGACAATATGTTGGAACTCTTCATTGCCCCTCTGATAATTCAGTGAAATTAGTATAACTATGTTTGATGAGAAGTACAAACTTTTCCCCTTTCCCCTTCCCTCCCCCCATTCCCCCTCAATCAATGTTGGGGAGACTAGAGAGTCCAATGGAAAAGTGCTTTCATCAACATTGAACTGGGGGAGAGGGGTGGCGATTTACATTTAGTATGCCAGAGTGTGCCAACATTAATTTCGTTGATTGTAGGTGCATATCTTGCTTGTCACAATATCGAATTATGTGCACTCCTAATCAAGCAGAGTGTATATACATACAAGGGCGGTTTGTTGGCCCAACCATGGTCAAGCACTGATGTTACTACCAAATTCAAGGTGAAACAAAGTATATATAATAATTTTGTTTTTAGGACAATAATTTGAATATAAAATTGCGGGAAAAAAGTTTGGACAATGGTTACTATCCAAACATACATAATACAAACTTCTGCTACATTCTTAAGTGAAGAATTAGAAATACCATTAGTACATTTCATCAAATTAAAATTTCATTTTTTTACACATAAAATGAACATAAAAATTATCTACTAAAATACAACTCGGCAAGCAATTATAAAATCTTCTACGTGCACTGATATATATTTGCAGATATAAATGATTTGTTTGAACTAAAAGCTCATATAATATAGTAATATACATTAATCATCTGATATATTCTTACATTTATAAGGCAAGATATTAATGAAGTCAACATTGATGACACTCATAATAACAACTTACATAATCAATTCGTTGCCACAAACCACTTGTTCAAATTACAAGGAGGATATCACAAACAAACATAGAAACAAACATTTGAAGATTCACAAGCAAGATATCTTGTTACATTTGTAAGCTTATCAAAATCACCAATTACTTCAACAAAGTTTGTATACATAAACACCCAATAAAACCACCTTAAATGTTACATGCATAATTTTACAAACAAGAGTTGAAATTTAGTGAGACATTCACACTATTTTGAAAAGTTTGAATTAAATATTAAGATTGGAGAAGATGATTTTGTCAACATTGTACATGTTAATTTTGTGTCAGTCTTGACCCCAAGAATCTGCAAAACTGATTCTGCGCAGTTGGGTTAAAGTTAAAGCCATATTATAACATTTGCTGAGGAAGACGCCTCACAGAATTTTTAAAATTCCTTTTTTACACGATTAAATTGTACTTTATTAAACCAATATACCCTGCAAAAATCAAGACTCTAGGTGCTGTAGTTTTGTCAAAATCCGAGATTTTGAATAAAACGCCGAACCGCACTTTATTATTACGATGGAATTATTAGTCGAACGCATACACGATGTTCATAACACACAGTACGCATACACGGCGCACGGGACGGTGATATACACAACAAAGGGTCGTACCACAACATGACCCGAAGGAGTGGTACGTATTGGCATACATGTGCGCTGGTAGTAAATTCAATTTTCTTTGCTTTGCCGTAGTTGTTCGGCTCAAAAATAAAAGGGATATATCTGACAGTAAAAGCTAACATTTTATGGCAAAGAAATGCTAATCTATTTTGTTTGAAAATGTTATAATATGGCTTTAACTGTTTGACCTGAGACTGAAGTTTGCTACATACTTACTTCCGGCCCAAATTCTGGGTTGAAATTCAAACTGGCTAGAAAATAATATATGGGATGAAATAGCATCTGTACGTACATATTGATGAAAAAATATGATTTACTTAGTGCTTTAAATTACAATTCTACTATAATATTGAATTTGAACCCGAAAGTAAGACGTTCTTTCACCCGACTTTTGGTTGATACGGTCAGAAAAGGTCTGATAAGGTCAGAAAAGGTCAGGCAAAGGTTAAATTATGCCCAGAAAAATCCCTGCAAGTGTTTCACTATGGATTTTAGGACAAATTCCCTCATTCAATTAAGCCATCTGAGATTTTCCTCTGTGTCCTGCCAGCTATATCACATTAAAACCTATACAGATTACATATTTCATTTCAACAAGAAATTAACATACATTTGTGGCATGAGCTGATCCAGACCAAAATCTGCAATAATGAAATTAACATTTCTGCAAAAATAAGGAGCAAATTTACAAAAACATTAAGAAAATTAACATACAAAAAGTTGGTAGCTTTGCAATCAAGTATTCCAGAGATGTGTGGATATCAACATCAGTATAAGCTTACAAGTTAGAAATGGTAAATAACTCAATTTTCAAAATTTCAGACTCTGGTTGTCTTAAGTGGCTCAGATCATGTCACATAACTCTTATTTAAAATCTATCTTTCCAGATCCTACTTACATATATTGTAATATGTAGGGATCACATTCAAATGTCAGTTGCTAAAATGGTTTGATCATTAAAATATACATGTAAAGCTTTTTTATATATAATCTCAACAGCTGATATTCTATTCATATTTCATATCACTTACATTTTATCATACAATTAAAATAAAAATCGCAACTTTATTTTTACATTATAAATTGTTAAGGCCATCTCTGTACACATTAGATTATATCTGTGTTCATTTGGAGTATATACACTGATAATTTCGTTGGGTTCATCACAGAGTGATGATATGCACAATCGGGTAAAATCCATAGTGACGGATGCTGAAATTTTGTGAAAAATTAGTTTCATAATGATGGAAAATTTTACAATCTTTTACATAATGATATGTATGATTTTACAACATCTCAATCTTTTGAAAATAACTTACAAAGGTTTATGTCAATTATGTTCAACCTAACTCTGTAAAATCTTACAATGCAAGACCAGAACCAAACCATCCCACCATGTGATGTGATGACTCAATCACTCTAACTCATATATACGTACGCTTTCATTGACCAGGCCAGCGAAACACCTGTGCCTACCGATGGAGAGCTTGGCATGTGAGGGGTCCTGGGATCGAAACCTGGAGGAGAACTACAACTTCTTCCCATAGCAAAAAAAAACAACACTTTCAGCATTCGGTTAATTAGACACATGAATTGCTGAACATTAATGGCAAGTTTATAATCTATGCCCAATACAATTCACCTGCTCAAAGTTTTCAATATGTTCATGTCTTGATCATTATTTGTGATCACCATCCGTCACTATGCCATACAGCAAATGTTCACATCCATCACCATCTGACAATTTGCCTTATCATCCAATAGATATGAATAATGAGTTTACATTGGTAACATATGCCAAATCATATAATTTTGTCTTTTTCAGTTTTCATATCACTACAATATAAACATCACAGGAAATCACCATTTGAAATTTTTAAACATTTAAATCATGTCAAATCGGCCTATTTCATCAGTATCTCAGCCCTCCCATAATTTGACCAGATTTTATAAATCGTTGGTCTGATATTGGTTAACATCAATATGACATGTTTTTCAATCTTAACTACTCAGTGCTTTGTCTTTTATGTACAGTTGTAAACAACAATAAATGTTATTTAACAATCAAAATGCATTATACCACACAAAACAATTACTTCCAAATTACCTTTCTATAATAAAAGAGAAAACACAATTGAAACGAAAGACAGTATCATACAATTTGTATGTACAAACTTTCAGGGCAGCATTCGGCAAGTAACTGATACAGCATATCTGTAACAATTCAGAGTTGCAAGAAGGTCCTATGTGATACTGACTTCTCACACATCAGCAGTGACATTTCAGGGATAAATTCTCACTAATTGGCTACTGCACATTTCCCATGATGCATTTTTCATGGTACTCTCGACTGCAATGTTTTTAGTTCTTAGAGTTATATGTTCATTCTAACTTGTGTATGAAAATGAATCATGAAACCCTTAGAAATATTGAGTTGTTAAAACTAACTTCAAAGTCACTGTTGAAGTAGTGATGTAGCAGGATCATTTACCATAGCGATGGGCCTAAATTATTTTTAAATGTATGCCCTGCGCTAAACGTTACACCTATCTGCGTCACAGATTATCATACAACAGGGTTTAAGACCTGGATCATCATTCTAAAGACATTTCACATTGGGCTGAGTCCATGTATGTTTCACTTGCACCTGTAAGATTAGTGTCTGAATAGAGCACTATCATCGTATTCAATCTATGAGTGCACACATACACATGCTATGAGTGCAGTCTTCTTTAGTGCAGGGCAATACATTCCAAAATAATGTAGACCCCATCACTATGGTAATCAATCCTGTTACATCACTACCAGCATTGGACGTAAGACATTTTTTATGTGTAGCATTATCAACTCGCACTACTTGATTTTGGTTACATTTGCACAATTCACTGTATAAATCTAAGGCATAAAATTGCTACACATTTCCAAAATCGTGTAGCAAAGTGGTCAAAATTGAGTAGCACTTTGTTCCGCGATAACAGCTACGTCCAACCCAGATCACTACTCCTACTGCAAATAGAATGCACTGCAAATAATCTTTCACACACAAAGATAGAATGAACATAAAGTCGACAGAACCGGGGTGGCATGGGTGATACTTGCTACCCAAAAATTATCTTGTCCAATATTTGGCCAAGGGGTATTTGCCCATGAGGATAGTACATACTGAATTTCCAACCCAAAAATACTGCCCATAATGTAATATACAGCAGCTGCCTTGATAAAAACCTTCTTAATACCTTCTTGCAATGAGCATACATACATTGTTACATATTTATAGTGCTGTTGTCGTGATAATTTTTATATGTCAACATGTTGGAATAATGAGATCCTAATGTCGGCATAAAGTTAAGAGTCAATGCAATTTGGTTCTTTTAGTTGGGCAAGTATATATATCTAGACTAACTGAGATGATCTTTAGCAATATTAAAATTTGTGAAAGTAGTTAAAATGCTATGCAGCACTGCTGCCTTAGGGTATTTTGGCACTTAGTTGTTTTTTTATGTCGACATATCCAACTTTATGTAGAGATATTCGTTATGTCAACATAACACATATCGACAACAGCACTACATAATTATTTACTATTCTAATATTTCTTATTTCAGGACAACCTTAGGTATCCGTTGGTTCAAAGTACGTACTGGCATCACTGCGTTGTGTGAGGAATGTAGAGACTGTAGAACCTGTGCTTTGGTGTACCATGCTTGTAACCTGCAGCAAGGCAAATGACGGGCAAGGCCTTATGCGTCCATTATCGCAACGAGCACAAGCATGTCTGTAATTGGTCCTTCTGAAGACATTGCTGTCCCTTGGTACTGGTCCGATGTGTGCTGGTAGAACCTGGGTAGGTGAAATTGGAAGAGGACCAATGTGAGCTGGTAGAACCTGAGTAGTAAAATGAATTGCAATATGGCCGATATGAAATAATGAATATGAATATGTATGCTTGGTAAGGAGGTTCTGATGATCATGTTATGCACACTGCATACCCTCCTTCCCCAGTTCTTGTACACTGCATAGAATACAAGTAATTTTGTATTGATCTTGTAAGAAGCTGGGAGAATGAATGATGAGAGACGACACCAGTTACAAATTGGGGTACACAAATCATGGCCTATGCCAACATGGGCCACTCAATATTTCTTGAACCACAAGTTTGTCAGGTTTTGTGATATTTAGAAGGCTAAGCAAAGTTGTCTTCCAGTGTCCTTTGGACCCCATAAAAATCTCAATTCTTTGATGCCTGATATCTTCACATAAGAAAGCCTAATGTCACATGGACTATAAATCTTGCTCAATTTTGACCGATCATTACAAATCTTGCTTTATTTGAAATTGCAGGAAAATGTGGTAAATTTTGCTGAACTGTTACAAATTCTGATCAATCTGCTAAAATAGAAAAAAAAATAACTTGACATTGGATAAAATTACACTAAATTTTGACAGATCACTACAAGTCTTGCTCTATTTTGACAAATTATTTATTGCATATTATGGAAAAAGTTATTGTAACATATCTTTCATAGCAAGGAGTAAAAATAATTTTATGTCTAAAATTTTCTGTCCCAAAATTTGCATCATCTACCATCACAAAAATTCCTCGAGAAAAAGGTAAGGTCATATATTCAAGGTAAGGTTCAAAGGAACTGCTATCTCATATCTATGCTTCATCAAAAGACTTATCATGGGGTGTGTGATCTTGCTGATGTTGATATTTATTTTGATGTTTTATTTTCCCTTTTCAATTAGGATTTTTTGGTGAATGATCCATTTATCGGGTAGTACTTATCTATATATAGTATCAGTGTTCGAAATAAGCACTTATCCTCTTGTCCTCTTGTCCAAAAATCACTGGGGACAACCATATTGAGATATGTACTTATCCTCTGGACAACCACTATATTTTACCTCTTAAATATGACACATTCTGGGGACAACCAAAATATTTTGAGGACAAGCAGAATTTATGCTTTAGTTGTCCTCGGGACAACCTCCATATTTTCCTTATTTCGGACACTGTATAGTATAGACCAAATACTTCCATATTCTTAAGGATTATTAACTTTTAAACAGTCTTCTTACTGAGATATGTTGGTAACACATCTTACTAATAGGGTAATAAGCAGTCTATGCTATTCATTTTGGTACTCGAGTTTATTGATACCAAAATAAGTACCATAGGTTTTGCTGTGACAATTTAACATAAAGCAAAAACACCCTCAAAATATTGGAATTTTCCAACATGTGTTCCAAATTGATGTGTTTCTAATCTAGGTACTCTCTGTTTTTCTTTTTCCTTTACAGTATGGTCCTTAGCGCAGCTGAAAGGGCCAAGAAGTACAGTAATAATTTGAAAATGATCCCGATCGAAATCGAGCACACCAAAAGAAAGAAAGGGACCGAAAATGCAAGAAGTATGTTCCTATAGCTGATAAACCTGCATGTGATCAAAGGCAGAAAAGAGAATGGAAGAGAAGATCGCAAAGGTGGTGAGACAGACATAAAAATCCAAATTTGCCACTGTCACCCCAGCAATGCCACCTCCTGCTGTCCCACCTCCTGCTATGCCTCCTCCAATAGTGTTTATGCTCCCTCCAGATAGACGCACACACAGAGGACAAATAAAGTGAAGGCAGCTCACTCAAAGGCATACAAGAAGAGTGTCATTTGGCCCACATTTGGCAAACAAACTTGATACACAGATATCTCTGATGGAGAAATGGAAGAAACGATATTGCAGAGAGAGGGATGCATTGCTTGACAAAAGCTTAACTCCCGTTCAAAGGCATGAAAGATGTTGAGAAAATGTACGGTGACGCCAGAAGTCAGGAAGGAATTAATACTCCATAATATAATGCTTTCATCAATGAAATCAGGAAGAAATACAAACAAAACAACGAATGTCATTGTCAAGGTCAAAGCTCTGAGAAGGACTATAGCCAATGTGTCTAAGAAATACAGAGTGAAAAGACTTGCTTCAAAGATTGGAGTTAACACAAGGTTACAAAGCAAAGACAGCAGTAAAATGTTGAGCAAGAACAAGCATAAAAACAGAACTGACAGCATAAATGATGAAATGAAGTTCAAGATCCGAGACTTCCTTGAAAGGGATGACAATAGTCGCCAAATGCCGGGAAAGAAAGATACAATCACGTTCAAAAAAGTCAAGAAGTAGAAGTGGTTTTTGAATGACAGCATGAAGGTCTTACACGCAAAGTTCATTTACGAGAATCCCCATTTAACAATCCACTACTCTACATTTTGCAAACTCAAACCATTTTGGATCGAGCAACCCTCTCTCAGGAATTTAGACATGTGTATGTGCA
The DNA here is from genome assembly GCF_039555335.1 of Amphiura filiformis. Classification (NCBI taxonomy): domain Eukaryota; kingdom Metazoa; phylum Echinodermata; class Ophiuroidea; order Amphilepidida; family Amphiuridae; genus Amphiura; species Amphiura filiformis. Next base: position 72,415,422 of record NC_092633.1, read on the forward strand.
AGAAATGTACCAATATCAGATACTCGTGGCAGAAAAAGTGATACGTTTAGCCGAAGGTCAAGACAGTATGGCAGAGAATAGAAAAAAAAAAATTGGCAAATAATGATTGTTTTCCACGTTTTTCGTGATGGATAGTAGTGCATACAAAATTTTCATTGTTATTATTATTACACAAATTTGTGACATGATCAAGTGGTATGAATCTGCAGATTTCCTGATGTTTGTCTTATTTCTATAGGCTCCTTCCTGAAGTAAAAAGGAAGTATCTCTTTCTTTAAATACAAGCAGATACTTTTTTACTTTGGCAGCAGATTGATTCAAGGTATAACAAAGTAATATCTAATGATTATATTCTGCTTTCCAAATAAAAATGCAATATCAGCTACATCATTTCCTTGAGAATACTGCATTATTATTAGGAGTAGATTGGTTGAAATAAACCAGACTCGCAAGTCAAAAAACAGTAAGGACTAACTCATATGCAGCTTATATACAGACTCTGCCTTAAAACATTTTTGATTTTGTAATTATTACCTCATTTAAAATTTATATATTGTCTGATCTGGACCTCAGTACATCAGGAGATCAGTACTTATGTATTGAAAGAGTAAAGATAGAATGAATGAATGAATTACTTAGGAAACTGTTTATGATCGCAATCACAGCAAATGAAAGCATGTGCTGACAAGAATAATATGTAGGACTTTTAAGTCAGCCGCCAGTTCCATGTATGGACCCCACCACTTTGACTAAAGTGATAATTGTGACGTACATACATATTTTGCACACAAATAACATGGAAATATCAAACATGATTTGCATTTGCTCAGGGGCAGATCCAGGATTTTTGAAAAATATCCAAATTACCGGTGGCTGAGGGTTCAAATTTGCTCAAATAGGCTGATTTGGAATTAATTTTGTAAATATGCAGTGGGGCTGATCACACTGGTACGTACATAGGGGTACATAGCCCCATTGCACCCCTGGATCTATCCCTACTGTTTGTGCACCACCTACCATAGTACTACACTGATGACATGGTGCTGGTACCCCAGCTTTGGCTCTGCCCCAGAAAACATGGCCACAGTTTGGGCACACATATCTGCCCCAGAAAACATGGCCACAGTTTGGGCACACATATCTGCCCCATCCATACTCTCGGTCTTTTTGGATAGCATCGTATCGTACATGACATCTGGCACACCTGTGGGAGGAGATACAAAAATAAATTACACATGATTACATATACTTAAGCTTATTAACGTTTTGGTTGCCTACAATATAAAGGGTCAGAAGATTTCACTTCACATTAATTAAAAAAAACTGTAAAAGTCAAAGACGTCTTGAAATAAGTGCAATGAATGGCCGACATAATTTTAACTAATATGTGATTAATCAAAAAACAAATGATGAAACATTTGTAAACCAGAACTTTTTCATTCTTGTGGAAATATATTTCTGTTATTTAGTGCAATTGCCAAAACAATACAAAACTCAAGATTTTCAGCTCCCTAACAAGCAATTTGCCAAGTTTTAGGTTCCAAATGCTCAGTTTTTAGTTCTGCAAGCCTACAGCTTTATAAATGTTTCATTCTGAATCAGAATCAAAAGACCTTTTTGGCACACACTGGCCGATTTATTTTCTTCAACATAGCCCTTTTTTCATTCTTGAGAAAAAGTGAACTCTTTCTTTCCTTATTGTCATTGTTATTTGTTGTTTACACAATTAAATTCCAGCTGATCAGCCACAAATAATACATGTGTGGAGGGTTGGCTAAGTCTTGTGAAAGCAGAGTTTGTGCTAATAAAATAAAATGTCTCTGGCATTTAAAAATATGCAAGTCATTCTAGTACTCTGGGTAAAAAATGCCTAATGGGCATCATAATGGGCTTTTATTTAGAAATGTGACACGATCTGGTCCATGGGGGCCAAAGGAGGATTTTTGAAAATTGAGTTACTGTAATTATTATATATACCACAGGCTATCATTTACTGAAAACACCAAAGGTCTAGCATACTTAGTTCTAAAGTTATGAAGTTTTTTGATGTCTATTTTCTTGGTTTTTTTACTCCATATTTTTACTTTTATCTCAGTTTCAAATTTGCCGCCTTTGGCCCTCATAGACCAGATCGTGTCACAAATACTAATTTCATGTGTCCTTCTTGAAGACGTAAGATAAATCTTTGTTACTATTTATGCAGTGGTAGCACTGAAATGTTTTGGTGTAAATGAAATGGAGAAAACATTGACATCTAATCATGTGATTGTGCCTTCATTCATTAAGCACAATTATTCCTGGGCATTACTACCAATGATATATACATATACGATATTGATTTTGAGATATAGCCAAACAAAGGAAATATTTCCTTTTGTTTTATCTTGTTTTGGAAACTCTTTAATTGCTCATATCTTTGGAACTGGTTGTTCAATATCAATGGGGGTTTTCTGCAAAATGCAGCTTTTTAAATGCTTTTAACTATCCTATAAGAAACTAACAATTTAATATTTCCGAGTTCCGACTGATTTTGGTTGATCGCGTCACATATATTCTTGCACTTATTATATGCCAACTCTATTGTCATCATAATCAAAATATATATTGTGCTTGGGTTTTTTTCTTTAAGAAAACAACAGCAACTAATTAATCATGATAGGCTCTATAATTGCAGTCCACTTATTCTTTTTCAATATTTTCCCAGCCAATTATACAGGTAGTAGAATTCTCTAGAAATTAATACTTAGCAATACAAATCTGTAAAACACCTTGTAAACAACTGAAGAAAAAATTACTATGACACTTAAATGACTAATCTTGGAGTTTGTCTGTAGTGATGTTCTGTGTGTCATGTAGGTTGCTTTAAGGGGGCATGGTATTAGCCTTCTCAAAACCCCCATACCACTTGCTCTGATCAATTTGGTTGTGATTTGGAAATACCTAATAGTACAGGGTTCAAAAGAAATAACTCCCCCCCCCCTTAAAATTACAAAACATTTCTTTGCATAACTTGACATTTATTTTGTTGATTTGAGAAATTCAAAAAGCTGTGAATAGAGGAATCGTTTTTCAACCCTCCCAAAGTTGTTTCATTTGCAAAAGCAATATTTTTGATCAAAAATAATCACATTTTCCAAAAATGATGCTTTCAGAAAAAGTTGCACTTTACTACATTTTGTACAAAACGTTCTCGATATTAATGTTATGGTTGATTTAATTCTTGTTTTTTTCCTTCACCATTCTGTCTCTGATCCTTCAGGCACCCATGCAACCATCATTCAGTGCAAAAGAAAGATTTGTTGAACTTAATTTTGGCGTAAAATGAGATTTTCTTTGATGTTTTTAATCATCAGTTGTTTCAAAATGATAAAATCACTAGGAAGGAGAAATGAGCTCTCCATGCATAAATTTGACCAAAATGGTGAACATTTACCTGTATTGGGTCAGTTGAAGCATCTTGCATTTTGATTAAAAATTATGGCTTTCTTGGATAAAGGTGTTACAGTCATGATGTGGCCACAAGAGATTGGCTGCATGCAGTTAATTGGCTGGATGCTGACTTCCAACCTCCAATCTTTGTTGGCCATTTCTTCTTTGTTATGTACGCCTTTATTCAAGAGATCCGTTACTATAGATCTTTGCAACCGTTTCTGTCTACCATTTGCAAGTAAATTTTTCATCTCTTCTAGCCAACGAAAGAAATAAGCATCACACTACAAACCTTATTTCTACTGGTATAATGATTTTACCATTTTTGAAGCACCAACTGAAAACCCCATTCATGTCGATGAATCATTGTTTTACACTGAAAGATGATTGCATGGGTGACTGAGTAATCGGATACACACAATTTAAGAAACTTAACTAACAATTAAATCAATTAAAACATTGATCACGTTGACATCGAGAACATTTTTGTACATTACATGTATAGGATGTTGAAAAGTGCAACTTTTTCTGAAAGCATCATTTTTGGAAAATGTGATAATTTTTAACCAACGAAAATGATTTTCCCAAAAAAGGAAGTTGGGAGGGTAGCAAAAAGATTCCTCTATTTACAGGTTTTTAAAATTTTCAAATCAACCAAATGTATGTCAAGTTATGCTAAGAAATGTTTTGTAATTTTAGGGGGGGGGGTTATTTCTTTTGAACCCTTTATTTCGTCTCATATGTAAAGTTTGACTTTCTAGATTGTGTGGAAGCAATGCCGACACGCTGAAGTGCACATCTCTTTGTTCTTGGAATTTGGGCTAGACTATACCCTACAGTATATTGTTTTAAGAAGTATTTTTCTTTGGTAGTTCAAACACTCTCCAACTCTGTTACCATCAAATATCCAGTGTTCTGCTATACTCAAGACTCATCTATTCCCACAACCTGGCTTGTATTGTTTCAATTTCCTGCATTACTTTTTTTTTTGTTTTTTTATGTTTTTATTTTCCATCATTGCCCCATGGTCCTGGTTACGGCACATAATAAATACTCTATACATGTACATGTATTGTTGAGGCTTTACTACTCCTCACCAAGAGGCTGATTTTACCAATATCTCGGTCACCATGAATTTATATAGCACCCGCATGAGTGCACAACACGATGCCACCAGGGTTTCAAACCAGGTCTCCAATTTAGCACCTGTAAAATGCAGACTGTATATGCCTCAGGCAAGCTATAAATGCTGGCAGCAAGTTGCAAAATACAAGCAACTCAATTGGCAACTGGTCCAAGCTGAAACAGCGTACCAGTTGTTTAAATAGTTTAAGTGTAAGCCCTGGTTCAAGCCCACCCAATCATGAATCAAAGCATGCACCACTGTGCCAGCCAAATATATTTTGTTTTGTTTCATGTAATGACAGAATCTTATGCCCCAGTCAATTACAAATAAACTTGCTTTGTATGTTATGTAATTACACTTGTATACACCTCAAAGGCCTGATGGAGTGGGTCAAATTAAAGATGAGGAGATGCAGCATTTTTTGCCAGATGCAGGGAACCCCAGCAATAGGTATGACTCTGAATAGCCAGCCTCATTGCTCCAGGTGGCCGAGGTCAAATTCTTGTAAAGAAGATTTTTTTCATCCTCTTAATTTTCCCCTTTTTATTCTCCTTTTCCTGGTAAAGTTCTGGCTATTCCAGTAAACACAGTTTTAAAAAAATACCTTCCAATAAAAATATTTTGTCAACACTTATTAATATAGTTAATTTTTATGGTTAATATTTTATGGTTAATTAAAATTAACCATATGTTAGAATGTTTGCAGCAAGTTTTCAATAATGTTTTTGACTGTTATTAAAATGTCTTATAGTTATACCTTTTTATAACCCGACATTAAATGTTTTCTGTAAAATGTTTTGCATTTGCCAGGATGCCACTACTGAGTACCCCCTATGTTATATCCAGACTTACTTGGAGACTTCTTTGTAAGAAAATACTTTTCTCCACCATACTTTCTGGCAAGGTTGGCATGCAAATTGACGCTGTTCCACAAGATGCTGATTGTGCCGCCTTAAATTCTCTACTGTCAAGGCAGTTATTCCATCTGGTAGACTACGGGTTTCTTGTTTTCTTTCCTGTGGGTTTGTAAGACAAACATCTTCTTTTATTTTTTAATCCAGGAATTGAAGACAAGGCCTCTCACTTTCTACAGGGGGAAAACACTCAACTATTATTTGGGTAAGGGGTGTGCAGAACTGATTTTTGAAAATAAAGTCTTTAAAGGAACTGAGGTCTTACAAACAGATACAAATTTTTGAATATCAAATTGGAAGCTAACTGGGGGTCTTTTTTCTGGGGAAATCATGATGATTTAACTTAAATTTGTATGCAGCTATTAGCATTAACAAGAACAAGAACAATAACAATATAGTAATAAATAATAATAGTAATTGATGTCTTTATGTGACCAATGTTGCTACATATTACAGTATAATAGTACTTCTGCTTTGTTTTGTCATTTTATTTAATTATTAGAGCAATTAAGCATCATATCATTAATAATATTATATGAACTCCTAAAAGGGGATCCTAGTTTACTGACATATATTTATTTAATACCAACTCTAAACGGTTCTGTTACTGTTACTAGTCAACCATATTTGACTTTATACAACATGATCACTGAAGCGCAAATACCCAGGTCAGCACAATTTACGGTATATGATGTTGCCATGGAAACATAATTCCACAGTATATTATTGCAAACATAATAATTATGTCATAGACTGGAGATGCAATGCTCTTCATTTAAGGCTGGTATCCATAATAATGCACTTTAAAAATGACTAGATGGACCAGACCTTGAGGCGAAATTAAACATTCTGTGGTATTCACCCACATTTATTATGTGTATACATGATCCACAGAACAAGGGTCAATTTTCAGGCTATCCGTGAAAGTTTCTTGGATCACTGCATTCAAAATTGTCAAGGGGAATTTAAGCTAACAGATATTGAACAGGAATTGACACTGCAAAGGCTTGGGCTCATGCACCAGAGTTTTATTGGTTGAGGAACTGAAAAAAAAAACCATTTATGTTGCACTAAATTTTTTTAAATGTTGCAATAATATACACAGGAGGAGGTTGTTAAACATTGAAAAACAAATTTGTGAGCATTGATATGACAGCATATCATGACATCTCATTTTATTCAAAAAGCTTATATTTCGGTCGAAGCCCCTGGGTCGAAGCACAGAATATGAACTTAGGAAAAGGAGGTTGAACAAACTACCCTGCAAACAAAACCTGTTATTCAAAGTAAATCACCGAACTTAGAAAGACTAAATACCATAATGGGGTATGAATCTAATAAGGATAGGTAATGACCCATTAATAGAGTACCATAATCCATCCTTCAGATGGGATGTTAAGCAATCGGATAGAGAGTCATACTTATACATGTACATTACAGTCAGTTTCAAAAAGAGTAGGATTTCTAGCTGTCCCAATCTGTCCCGGTTTATTCATGGGACACCCTTAGTTTAAACAATGCTCAAGTGAAATGCATGGGGGTTGACTCCCTGACTATTACTTTCAGTTTGTAGTCTCCCCTTTTATATGTGTTGTCTGATCAGCTGTCATCAGGAAAGTACACCACAGACTATAGTCCATTCACTATAAGATGGCACATGACCTTTGGAAAAGTACACAGGTCCCCAGGGAGACAAAGATCAAATGGTTTACAAAACTTTTGGAAAATGTGCGGTAGCTTTAGTGAATGTTGCTGCAACTTGAACATGTCCTTTTCTGAAACAAAATTATTGACATTTAAGTGAAAAAAGAACTGGGTCATGTGCCATGGTATACTGAATAGACTATAGTAACTGAACCTTATTACTTCTTGAAGTTTATGCAATGTTACATCACACAACATGTAGCAGAATTCAACATATTTTGCAACCTACCGTAGTCAGCCTACGTTCAAGGAGACCTACACCCACTTGGACAGTATCTTGTGTGCCACGCAAGGTAAAGCGTACAGTGCCATTGGCCATGACAGCAAAGTCTAGGGTGACCCCATTACTAGCCTCCGTTGTGATGGCCTTACATATTGCTTCAATCTGAAAACAAAAACATAAAAAGAATTATAAATTCAGTTGGTGCGTCTTGTCAAGAATACACACAATTTGATTGGTTTTCACCTATCCATTATGACACGATAGTGGATAGTCATATAAGACAGTAAGCGCGCCGACGCGCAATGGCGGCACGCTTGTAGATCCTCAATGATCGTGCGATAATGCGTTCACGTAATATACAGCGATTCGGCAGCTTAGATGTTTCGTAACGGTTTCGTTCATTTAAAACAACAGGGATATACTCACATTTCAGTAACATGATTTTTTTCAAAAAAAAAGCACTTTTACTTGTAAAAATTATATATTGTACTTTAACTGAATTAGAATGAGAATCCACGACACAAAATATTGGCCAGCCCATCCATTATGACACGATATTGGATAGGCAAAAGACAAAATCCTATGTTGTATTCTCTAATTAGTTTATAAGCCAGATAATGTCATGTAGGTTGGGCATAATATTGAACTCTATAATAGTACATCAGTGGTAGGTAGAACTGGGTTACGGTTAACCCAACCCAGTCTCAATAAAGCTCACTATTAAAACCACTGCGCGTGCATGCATTCCATGTGATGCGATGATGCAATCAGCCCAAGTCATATATACCCAGGGTCGGGCCAGCGTAACCCCCTGGCTACAGGTTATATATACCCAGGGTCGGGCCAGCTTAACCCCCCTGGCTACAGGTCGTATATATCCAGGATCTTCTGTGTGGTATGTGAAGGGTCTGAGGTTCAAATCCGGGGTACCAAGTGACTCTCCTCTTTCGTTTCTTCTTTCCCTTCCGATAGCAAAAAAAAACCCAAAAAATGGGTTGGGTTAGGGCAGAGAAGATGAGAAGTCTTCTCTGGTTAGGGTTAGAGTCATTTTTGTAATTAGATACTAGAAATAGTAATTAAAGCTGCACTAAAAATTCACAAGTCATTTTTTCATTGCTGGTTTATTAAATTAAAAAAAATATACTGGGACCAGTATTCCTGATACAAATGTGTATAATATCCAATTTTAAAATTTCATATTTGATTTAATATATGGTAGAAGTCATCATATGTTAATGCATGCTACAGAATTGAATGAACTGAATTGGTAGAGAATTGTACAATGTATGACCACATGTACAGCAGATGGCCTAGCTTCTCATAATGTTCTAAATAATACTTGCCTTGGTAGCCATATGTTACAAAACTTGCACACATTTATCATCAATACCATTTGTTTTATTCGTTTCATTTATTTTAATTAACCTAAAGCTATATTGTTTCCCAATATCTACAAAAGAATGTTACCCACAAAAATAGAAATAATTAGACAGGCTAACAAACTCATAAACAAACAAATTAAACAAACAAAGAAATAAACATACACACAAACAAATAATAATTTAATATTTGCGCCAGTACATTTTTGTCCCTAGGATAAATTGACAGGTAGTTCATTTCGATTTCTTGAGACAGTGACATCACACATCGTCATCATCCCTATATCTTCGTGTCAAAAATTGCCGTGATAGTACAGCGACTCCTCTCGTTTTTCAACAGCTACGCATGGCGATTTTGTTCGAGATAGGCCTAGCGACTCAGGCTAAGCATACCATGACTATCATATGAGACACACACAGAGTTTCTATATTCTACACATTATTATGATTTGTGCATGCTCTAGTACCATGATGTTTCTATTACAAGAAAATCGATTTGTTTTCAGGTAAAACCAGGGTTTTGTTTCCAGTACACTCACTCGAAAAGCAGTACACTAATTAGCGGGGCCTTGCAGCTTGCTGTGGATATCTTTTACTGCATTTTTTATGTAAAGATTTTGAAACCGATGTAAAAATCGTGATATATTTAATTTTGAGAATTACAATTCTACTTTATAGGTATAACTATAAAGGAACACGTTTAGCCCAGTAAGTTAAGTTCCAGGTGCAAGCCATATAACACAATGCATATAACTTTCTTTATCTGTGTCAATAATAGAATATTGATTTCAACGGAGTATTGAGCTGTATGGAAAAAATATTTATAATACAGGGTGTTGACACTGTGCGTCAGTATGTCGTGGTTAATCCGCACGGGTACAGATGCACCACCTTTGATTGCATTTTCAACAACTCTTCCTTTACCTTTGTGCAGGAGCCAACCGTTGTTAATCCGTGATGAATCCACACTTTACCAGTAGCGTATACATACACGCAGGTTAATCGAAGCGCGTATAAATGATACGCATAAAATTTGCCATACCTGGAACTTGTGCGCTACATGATGATTTCATTATTTTTGAGGAAGTGGCTACACATTGCCCTTTTATTTTGCAATTCTTTTGCTGCCGCATCACAGAAAAATCATTGATCTCCTTGTAATGCTGAGTGGCAATGACTATGTTATTAAGCCAGATTTAGTAAAGTTTAGACATTTTTCACTTGAACAATTTGGCAGAGGCACTTTAGGGGGGGGGGTGCTATAAATTAGGTCAGATTCAATAGGTGTTATAAACTTACCCTGTTTCTCCCAGTGTCACGAGTATTGTCTGCAAATTTATCACTCAGTCTTTCTGATGGAATGTAAAATGACTGTCAAAAATAAAAAGTACAAGTATTTTTAAATTACATCATGTAATGTATGTGAGGCAAGTAAGAAACTTGTTAGGCTAATGAAAGTCGATTCTTAGTTTTCCGTAACCACCCGCCCATATCACCTTTTCATTTTGGCTCAAACTTTCATTATTTTCATTAAAAAGTCAACTTCTTTTCATTTTAATAAAAACAAATTCAATTCTTTTCTCAATCTGTTCCAAAATGTCTGTAAAGATCTATTTTGACATGGGTCTTTCATCAACAATATAGATAATAGCCATTAAGTACTCTATAAATGGCCGCTTTTTTATTTAAAATAATGGAAAAATGAAAGTGGGAAAATATTGCATAATGAATAATGAAAACTCATTATGTTGCCGAGAAAACATGTTAGAAACTAAGAATCGACTTAAATAAACTGTCATGTTATTTGCTGTGCATCAAGCGTAACAAGCATGTAATAATACATACCACTTTTAATGCGCAAAATACTAAATAGTTTCTAAGTGCAACACCAAACAAAACAAAAACTTAAAACTACAATAAATAATAATATACAATTCAAGAGAAAGATCATCAAATCAATTAAACATGTTAGTTTTGAACTGAGATTTAAATAATGGGCAATCGCATCAAAAATATTGTTAAAATTGCACTTCAACTCAATTTTACATTATTTTGTAGACTGTTCGAAATAGGCAACCTTTGCTCAAAAAGATAGTTGACTCATCAAAATAACTATCATCCAAATTTAAACATCAAAACAATATTTAACATGCATTGCAAAAACTTACAATGCTGATCTGCCGAAAAAAATGCAAAGCTTCAGACTCTAGCCTTGAATGCGCAACTATTCAGAGTTCTCAAGTAAGGGACTAGTTGAGAGCAGAGTTGAGAGTTGACTTATCAAAATAAACTTACAGCCAAATGTGCCTCCCATTCTAGTTAAGAAAGAAATTTTGTTACTGTCCCCTTTTTTCTCTTGAATAGCCCGAACAGAACCTTTTGAACTTTCTTCATAGCTGGGTCCGATTGTTCCCGAGCTCTGACTGAGCTCAATGCTGAGGTAGGTTGTACCTCGCTTAGATTTTAGCAGTTCATCTCAGAAGAAATACTCATTTTTGGGAGGATTTCTTGTGCCAAAAGTCACTACGTACAGCTCATGTACAGCCGTCTGGCCCAATATACATCATGAATTCTGACTAGTACAGGGAACCCATACCGTAGTAGCTCTGCACAACGGTATGGAATAAAGTGTATACAAAAAGCTAGTGCAACGCAATTGCAAAAGTCTGGATTTAATGCTTCCGTCAATTGCAAGCCCGGCTACCAGGGACCCGGGCACTGTAGACACAATACCCGGGATCCCGGGACTGTCACCCTGAAATTACCAGAAAGTACGTCCCCGGTACCCGGGACTGTACCGGGATGTACAATCAGTCGTCCCGGTAGCGGGGCCATGAAAATACTTAAATTTTGGATTTGCTGATTAAAAACATTGAAAATTAATACAGCACTTTGAAACCCGGCTGGCATGGGCGGGGACAGTACCGGGGGTTTCAACCACAATTTGTGCCCCGGTACCCGGGAAAATACCCGGGACATAGCGGGGATTATTACAATTGCCTTTGGTAATCTCCCACGCTACATCCCCGCTGTGCCCAGGTCCCTGGTAGCCGGGCTTGCAATTGACGGAAGCATAATGCCGATGACTGGTGTAGGCACATGTGCGGAAATCAATTATACAGGTGCGAGTAAAAAAGACTCATTATGTTGCAGAGAAAATAAAACATGTTAGAAACTAAGAATCGACTTAAATAAACTGTCATGTTATTTGAGATGTGGCTTGAGATGTGACTTGCAACCGCGACCGCTCCCTTGAAGCCCTCTGCACTCGGGCACAATCACATCATAGAGCATACCGGAAATCTGAACATTTATTTTGTGATACCGAGATTAACTTGACATGTTGACATCAATCATTGAATGTCATTCCTCATAATAATGATACTGTCAATATAAAATTGAATTTTTTTTAAGCTTACATACTTTTTTAGTCATACATTTTTACGACTTTTCACATTTAAATAGCTGATCAAGGTTATAAAACAGTTTGCAAATTACCCTTTCAAAATCGGCAGGTACTTCTCCAGCCATGTCAACAGCTGTTGATCCACAAATTCAGTGCAAAATCGATGTGTAAATTGCTACCACCTGTTAAGAAAAACGCCGTTTATTTTTGTTATCACATTCACATTGACCGGGGGAGTGCACACACTAAAATTGTGTCCTACGTACACAATTTCACATGACATATGCACACTTTTCTCACATTAAAAATGGATTTTAAACAAAACAGGAATATCTAGACATCATTTGGTAACACTACAAATCGATGTCTTTCGTTCTTTTTGCCAGGAAAATGAATTTATTCAACAATACTTCATGCAGTTCGAAGGCGGTCTCGGCTCCATGTTTATTCCGTTGTAACCTTTGACCTTTGACAGCTGCCGAGTCAAAGGGAATTTCCCACCAGAGACAGCAGATGGCGCGACGTTGAGAAGTCAGTGAGAACAGTGAGAAGTTTAGTGAGAAGTCAGTGAGAAGAAAAAAAAAAAAAAAAAAAGAAAAAAAGAAAGAAAGAAAGGGGAAAAAGGAAGAAAGAAAAGAACGAACAAATGAACAAAATAAAGATATAAATATACAGAATTTTTACGATTTTCATCAAATTTAATTTTGTAATAATCTTTAATACTCCAAATGCAGGAATAATAAGTAAAAACTCAGGTTTCTATCAAGATAATCGAGTCTCGAGAGTTTGTGAAATGAAGTTAGAAAATTTACTTTGACTTCTTATGTCAAGTTCGCATATTGATTAGTTTTTGCTCTAATTTAAAAACTTACGCAAATATTTGATTGCACCAACAGCGTCTTTGGTAGGCCGAGTGTCCAATATACCTTGAAATTCAAGATTTTCGCCAAAAATTCAAGATTTCGAGGTTATAGGACACTCGGCCTGCCATATAAAGCGTCTTGAGATTAAGGGTTTACCGTCGTAACTAAACCATTCGATCAAATTTTTTTAAATTGACATATTTTGTACATTCATATGTGTAGATAATAAATCAGTAAAAAAACAGTGGGTGCCGGACCTCACTTTTGAGCTACAGCCGTTTTAAAAGAGGTGTACATTTCCAAAAATCTCTGTACACTTCAATGGCAAAATCAGCAATTTACTGCTGCAATGATTGCTCCCTTTTGTTCTGCCGAGTGGGTTGTTGGTCAAGACTCTATCTTAGGCAGTGGCGTACGCGGCCGCCCCTTTCCCGGGGGGCTGAAGAAAATTCAATTTTGCCGCCCCTTCCTCAACAGCCCGAAAAGGTTGCCCCAATTTTTTTACGGTCGTTTGAAAAGTGAAGAGCAAAAAAAAAAAAAAAAAAAAAGGATTTATAGGCGCTACCGCCCCAAAAGCAACACATTTTGATGTATAGTAAATTTTTTCACATTTTCCGCCCTTTTTTTTTCATTACTAATTCGTTTTGCCGCCCCTTCTTCTTCCGCCGCCCCTCTTTTTGCCGCCCTTCTTCTTCCAGCCGCCCTTCAATTTTTCCGCCCCTGCTTTGACCCCTGGGGCTGGCGCCCAAAGCCACCCCCAAAATGGGGCTGTGCAATAATTGTGAGTCCTGGGGAGGGTAAAATTAGGGGGGCAAGAAATTTTTGGCAATGAAGCCGAGGGGGGGGGCAAGTGATTTTTGGCACACATTCTTGAAGCGCCTTTTAAATAAAACGCTCTAAAAGGCTTAGGAAAACCGTGACGGAAACACTTTTTGGTGAGCCGAGAGGGGGCAAGCGTTTTTTTGGCGAGCCGTTTGAAATTTTACCCCCTGAGGGGATCATAATTATTGCACAGCCCCTTAGGTGCTTAATTTAAATAAACATGAATGAACTCACTTACTATAGGCGATGACCTTTTTAACATACGTACATGCACACCATGCTATTCTGAAGATAGTTTAAAGGGGGTAACCTTATTGGTTTATGATGGATTATCTTCAAACTTTTTGCATCTATGTGAGAAAACGAGAACATTTTCAGCCTAAATGTGAATAAGTCAATACGTTGGTACCTGTGAATTGCATTCTGGTTCTGCATCCCGAAATGACATTCCCGGATACGGTATTAATACCCGATGAGATCAACTACTTCTACATCAGGTTTGAATTCGTGTTTGAACTGCACTCCTTCCTGGAAAAAAGATACTATAGTTATAGGTAGGCACTAATTAATCGGCACTGAGCTGATAGAATGAAGATTATCAAACTGTAATAATATTGCAGAAGATAAGGGCCGCCTGCCTGTATAATACTATCATCAGACATCTATCAATCTATATACGCAATTTGCTATCTACTGAAGATAGCACAGGCCATACTATCAATATCTACTGAAGTCGGATACACACCATCACTGCGTGCTATCTCTATACACAATTTACTATCTACTGAAGATAGCACAGGCCATTACATCCATTTTATGAGAAAAACAGCTTTTTTTTTAACTGTGCAAGTATTACACTTGTTCGATTTAATTCAATTTGGGTTTGGATAAAGTGTTGATTAATAGAAACTAAAAGAATAGGTTTGGTACAATTTTTAAGCCTTACTATTTATTTTATTATTTATTTTATATCGCGCCTTTCGTGGATGTAAAGGCTTTTGCAACAAAATAAATTTACCCCTTTTCTAGAAACCACCTTTGCAATCAACTTGAGTCCATTTGTTTGCACTATACTTTATTTAACTTGACTAATGCTTTCATAATCTCAAAAGAAAAATTGAAATATCCCATTTACTTTTTTAATTGTGAATTTTTAATTAAATCCGGCAAAATGCCATTTTAAAGCATTTTCGAAGCTACAACTTTTGTTAATTACAATGATTTTTTTCAAACATAGTGACCCCAAAGCAGTTCCCTTTGGTTCTAGGCCTAATAGTTAAAGAACATTCAAGGCTACTATTATACATCATAAAATCATATGTCCGGAAATTCCCTAATATTTCCCAAACGGGAAATATACGATATATCCGGAAGGGAACGTGGTATGAAGGTCAAACAACCACCAATATGTGTAGGCTATTTATACCTACACTCTGTTATGCCAATAACTCAATTTCAGCCAATAGGCATGATAGGTGCATGGATGTACCGGTAGGTAAGGGCTTTTGCAACAGAGCTAGCTTTGAAGTTTTCAAATCATTCCAAAGTTGTAACATTTTTGAAAAATATGACAAATAAGTAAAGATGATTAAAATTCATGAATTTTATCTTTACAAATTATGAAGAATTTCACTTAAAAATGATGAATTTTACATTGTGCATGCCAAGCTATACAACTTTTTGATTGGTTAAAAGTTTTTATTCGCGATGTCAAGTCACATTTTGCTTTTGTTGCGTTCACAGAAAACAGGAAGTAGTAACTTTGTACTTGTGATTGAGAATATTTGAATGGACGCTGGCTAAACTGATCGGTCGGGGTCGGGGTCGTAATTTTGTCACCTATAAACCATGAAAACTTCTTTCTTGGATCATTTTTGAGATTCGCATGTCTGCACCTGGGATCTTGCCCAGCCTAGGAGCCAGGTAAACTCTCAGGGTAGACTACCAGTACCAGGTCATCACATGCTATCATTGAAATTGTTACGCACGGTAAGCTTAAGGGCAGAGAGTAATGGGAGAGAACATGGACCTTTTCGAGCTTCATTATTTCTGAATTGTATGTCCAAAGTATATAAAACTATACATTTTTGGAAAGGAAATGAGTCAAGGAATCCCATGGTGACGTCAGATTTGTTCAAAAATCTCAAGTTTTTGAAAAAATCACAAAAATTCACTTTTTAACCCAATTTTTTTGTGAAAACTTATAAAAAAATCAGTTCGAACTAAAAAAAATTCAGTTAGCTTTTCATGAAGAAGAGACATGAACTTAGGGAAGGTTTTTTATTTTTTTGAAATTGCGTCTCTTTTTTTGAAATATTGAAAAAACATGTGAAAAAAGCCATTTTGTCACTCTATTAAGCTAAAATTGCACATAATGGTGTATATTTTTGTTTAAAACAAATATTTTGAAAAAATGAAAAACCCTTCCCTAGACTTTGATGTACTCTAAAGGATAGTGCAAAAAGTTTACCCTTTGCTTGCATATTTTTCGAGTTATCTTGTCACAAAAATCGCGCATAATATTGTCAAAAGTGAACTCTGAGAAATCGACGTTTTAGTCAAAAAATGTCAAAATTATGCACAAAACGTCCTTAAATTTTAAAACGGTAAGACTTTCACACCTGTAAAAGCTGTATCTGGTGCATGGTCTAAATATGCATCTTTTTGCACCAATGAATCTATAATCTCTGCTTTCAGTGCGCCAAAATTCAAAATAATTAAAAAATCTAAGTGGCATTTTGACTGCAAATTTTTGTTTTGTTTACACCACATTTGCTGGCGTTAACAACATACCGAATGCGCCTTGATTGCGTTGGACATACGCGCAGAGTTGCGCTACGTCACGCTTGACGCCGAATCAGCGTAATCACAATATTTCACATTCAGCAGCATTTCTGACTCATTATTTCCGCCAATTTACTAAGCTGTCTTGAGCCATGTGACTTTTTAGAGTTGAAAAGAGTGAAATAAATCAAGCAAAAATACGAATAAATATTAGCAAGTTGTATTTTATCAGTTTCAAGTGAAAGAATACATCTTAGTGTTGATAAATATCAAAAAATCTCAAATTCGGTCGTGGACGAATGTGTCTTCCATTACTCTGTCCTTAAAGTCATAATGTACGATCTTATAATATGAATTTGGTAAATTTTTTTCAAACCTGATTTTTGGCATATTTGTAATGTTTACACATGTCACAACTTGCACCTAAATGGAATCAGCCAAATTTGTTGTGTTTGTAGGTAAACAGAGCAAAGTTCGACATAAAGTCATAATTCAAGAAATTATGACTTTATGTCCACCCATAGAACTGCGTGTTAAACGGCCAAAATAACAAGCAGTGTTTCCTTCATGTTAATACCTCGTTATTTCAGCTCAAAATGGACAGAAACCAATCCCGATCATTATTACTAGTATTATTTCAGCATTTTGAGTATATAATGACAAATTTAAAATTTGAAGGAAATTGTACATTAAGCCTTTTAAGGTTACGGAGGGTGAAAATTCCACTCAACTTGTCTTTTGTTTTTTAATTTTTATTTATGAAGTATATGTATATATTAAACATCTCAGAGATGTAGATTGAAAAATTGTATCAACAAAGTATTTTTTTAAATTATTTTTGTGTATCAATATTTGCTCTAGATATCCCACAGCACTAATTCTTTTTTAAAGACAGTTCTTGTTTTTAGGGGACACTACACTAAATCCTTCCGCATTTGGTGTAACTCATGGAAGAAAGAGAAGGTGTGAGGGCTATCATTTTCTTTGGAAGGGGAATCCCAAATATACATGGGGGCCCGTGGGTTAGATTTTAAAAGGTATGCCAACATTTCCTGTCATCCTCCCCTGGCCCTGCTCTCGGCCAGCCTAACTTTGCCAATGTGGAAACTTTAAATGGCCTAGATATTATGATGCAGATTTGAATGTTTCTGTAGTGTTTCCTAAGCCTTATAAAGATGCACTGTAAATGTTTGCCAAAAACTGCTCCCCCTCCCCATTCTACCCTCCCCAGGACTCATAATTATTATGCACCGAGTTACTTTAGTGTATTTTCACATGTATTTCAATGGGACATTTATTTAGTGATGTGCCCCCTTATAGTGATTATTATTCCAGTGCATGAACTGGCAACCCTATCATTTTCATTTGATTGCTAAAATCACTGAAGCATATGCACAGTGGAGCATGAGTATTCAACCAGCACTATACTAGACAAAATCAATAAAATAAGTACTATCACCTTGGCCCTGGCAACACTAACTAGCATTGTAAACAAGTTAGCACATGGTTTGAACATGATAATAGATAGTGTGGGAGTTTTGGCAGAAATTTGTCGATTTCTGCAAGTTTTGTGAAAATCAATTGATACTTCCCATGCAGTAAGGATTATCAGTAGTAATACAGGAGCACTGCACCTGGAATATTATAGGATTGTGAATTGATACTGTGAAATAGCAGAAAATGTGAGTACTTGAAACTAAATGTGTGGATATCTCAGAACTCCATTTTGGACCATTTGGCCTGATATGCTGAGATGAAATAAATTATTTTTAATGTTTCCGTAGCTGATTCATAAAATTTTGATATGCATGTGTTAGCTGATACTTCAAAGAAATAATGTAGGGAATAATTGTGTCAATATATTGGCACACTAAATTAATATTGTTGTTGCAAAAGCAGCGACATTTACCCCATCATTTTCATTGACATTCTGTGAACATGTAAGCTTACTGTTTTAAATCAGGAGGACCTATCGAAAGAATAAATAGGTACATTATTTCATTGGTTTGTTTGTAACACATATGCGAAATCGCAATGAAATCGGACCCTCTCCCCATATTTTCCTGGCCTCTTTCCCAAAAAACCTCATGCTCATGAAATTGAACACAAATTGAAACACTTACAAAGTACATTTGTGTATGAGCTATGACGTTAAAAGTATTACAATAATAATCATTAGAGTATCAACTTTAAGATGAAGTATGATTTTTAGGCCTGCCATGTTTATTTTTTGAAAAACAAAATATTTTAGGTGGCTACGTGCAGCCAATTTACCTACACAAGAGTTCAAAATCCTGTATAACCTTAAGTGGCATATTTTCTAAGCACCACATGTGGCCTGTACACAAAGCTGAAAGATGAAGGTCAGCCAAATCCAATGATATTTGGTACGTAGTCTAGCTAGGTCAGATGGTTCACAACTATGATAGTAAAAAAATCTGGGGGAAATTCCACGACCCCCCTAAAATTGGCCCTCTTTTGACCTGCCTCAGAATTGATATAGCTTTAAAATGCCCAACATTTGACATCATGAAAATGTACTTTGAAATAACCTGGGTCTGACAGAAAGTTGAACATATTGGAATTGAACCATGCTTTATAAGATGACCTATTCAGAAAAAATTAATTCTTTTGATATAATTACGTAAAATTATGGTGGAATTTGGGCAAAAACAGGATTTTTCATAATTTTGAAAGTAGCGAAAAAAGAACATTTTCAAATCACATTTTCTGCTATATTCAGGCTAACATTGGATCAAACCTTTTGGATAATATAACCAACATGTTGTACTTATGAAATATGTTTAAATTAGTGTGGTACTTTTTTCCTATACTGCAGGGGAGTTTGTTGATTTTGGTGGATTTTCTGTTTTTTTGCTTGCTTTTTTGTAGACTTAATTAACGTTTTCCAATGTATAACCATACTAATTATCTTACATTCACAATACGGCTTCAATTCTCAACCAAGGTTATTATTGATTTGAGTTTGATAACTATTTTCATGTGGATTTTGCTCTTTTATTATAGTGGAATTTGTTAATTTTCATGGAATTTGCATATGAATCTCCCTGCAAACTAATGATATGAAACATGGGTTTCCTAGATTGATATGATAATTATTTTGATTGCTGATTTTAGAAATATGTTTCCAATAACAGAATGTGTTTGTTTTGTGTTAATGGAATTTGTTTTTTCCAAGGAATTTTTTTAAAAACATATTTTCGAAAGTGGAATTTGCAACCAACATTACACTGTTTAGGTAATAAATCATATTTTAAATAAAATAGACTAATCTTTAGTTAAAAAACATTTATAACAAAACAAAACAAACACCACACCAAGGTCTTAGCCAGCCATGCGTCCACCCGTCTTTAAGACAGGCTAATCTAATTTTAGACGGGTGGATTTAATGGATTTTACAGATGTGATAGCTCTCAAACAGGTGATTTTAAGGTTATATGAACTTGAGAATAATTCAGAGTGACATGTAAAGGCCAACTCAGAACATATTTGACCCCAGTGACCCTTCCATGGGTATAGACAAGTTGTTTTATATTTGAAGGTCAAATTTTGGTATCTGCTTGGACGGGTGGTTTCTGATTTCTGGCTAAGACTCTGCACCACACCATACTTCATATTATCTACTACCAATGCAATGGAATTTTCATTTCTTTTCAAAGGCGAATTTACCAAATAACATGTACAGGTATTACTTTAAGCATGGTCTAAAATTGAATGTGAATATGTACATGTAATGATGTGCGAGGCGCTGATTCAGGGGGGCCGGGGCCAGGCCCCCCCTCCTCCCAAAAAAAAGAGGAAAGGAGAGAAGAGAAGAGAAAGAGGAGAAAAGGAGAAAAAAGAAGAAAAAAGGAGAAAAGGAGAAGGAAAAGGTTAAAATTGCACGTATAGTAGGCCCATGCCTAAATCGTGAGTCGGGTCAGTCTATATAGGTATGTGATTATTTTGCTTGAAGGCGGGTCCTCTGCCTAAAAGCATGTGAAAATACTGGCGGGCCCACCGATATGTAGGGCCCGTCACATTTTGTCACCAAATTCAGTAGGCCTATTAAGACGTAATCCGTGCCGACTTCAATTCAACACCATGCATGCTTTAATTGCGAATCTCAAGTCTTAGGCCTATAAAGTGTCAGTGTTACATTTAAAATTTTACAAACCTTTTTTGTTTTAAAACGCATAATGATAGTGTAAAAATGGTCCACCAAATGGCTTCAATTAGGTCTTCATTTTGCAAAAGTTTCTCACTTCTGAGGGGGGGCATATCCCCCCTCAGACACCCCCCTGTGTGCGCAACTTTATGTTTACATCTAAAGCAATATAGGGTCATTTATTTATAAAGGTTAAAACTTGTCCACGAATGGCTTCAATTGGGCCTTCATTTCGCAAATTTTCGGCCTTTTGAAACATAAAATTTTACACAATAAATAGTGCAAAATAGTCCACCAAATGGCTTCAATAGGCCTTCATTTTACAAAATTTTCTCACTTCTGAGGGGGAACATCCCCTCAGACACCCCCTACGTCTTTAACTTTATTGGTACATAATTATAAAGCAATAATTCACACAATAAAAGTCAAAACTTGTCCACACTAATGGCTTCAATTGGGCTGTTTTTCTCAAATTTTAGGCTTTTTCAAACCAAAATTTTACACAATAATAGTGACAAAATGGTCCACCAAATGGCTTCAATTGGGCCTTCATTTCGCAAATTTTCGGCCTTTTGAAACATAAAATTTTACACAATAAATAGTGCAAAATAGTCCACCAAATGGCTTCAATAGGCCTTCATTTTACACATTTTTCTCACTTCTGAGGGGGAACATCCCCTCAGACACCCCCCTGCGTGCGCCACTTTATTGGTACATAATTATAAAGCAATAATTCACACAATAAAAGTCAAAACTTGTCCACACTAATGGCTTCAATTGGGCTGTTTTTCTCAAATTTTAGGCTTTTTCAAACCAAAATTTTACACAATAATAGTGACAAAATGGTCCACCAAATGGCTTCAATTGGGCCTTCATTTCGCCATTTCTTGCCTTTTTCAACCTAACATTTTACACAATAATAATCTGTACCAAAATAGTCCACCAAATGGCTTCAATAGGCCTTCATTTTACACATTTTTCTCACTTCTGAGGGGAACATCCCCTCAGACACCCCCTAAACGCTTAACTTTATTGGTACATAATTATAAAGCAATAATTCACACAATAAAAGTCAAAACTTGTCCATGGCTTCAATTGGGCTGTTTTTCTCAAATTTTAGGCTTTTTCAAACCAAAATTTTACACAATAATAGTGACAAAATGGTCCACCAAATGGCTTCAAATGGGTCTACATTTTCCAAAAGTTTCTAACTTCTGAGGGGGGCACATCCCCCTCAGACACCTACGTCGCGCAAGAAGCGCCTCCGGGATGAAGCCGCATGCCATTACTTACATTTCTTTTTCAAAATTGGGCCCCCCCCCTCTGACTGCTCTGGATCCGCCACTGGATGTACGTTTACAAGATCTCAATATCTCATTGAGCGTGAAACTCACGCATTCAGGGATTTTATCAGGTGTCAGGTCTATTGCCATTTGGTCTAATACCTATTTTATCTAAAGACTTGACATTTAGTATGGAATATTTTCTCACAAAATTCAAGGACTGGGCTGGAATTTCGGACTTTATGCAAAATTGTTCTGTTATTGTCCAATGAACTCATGCTGCTTCTTTGTGTACAGTAAGGTTATAACATTTCATCTGGCCCCAGGGGGCCATTCAAACTTTCTAAGTGCGTACCACTTTTAAGAGCCATATTTTTAAAGCTCCTCCCACTTTCAAAACGGGTAAATTACAAGTGCATTTCAGTTCTGATGAACACTTATTGGTATTAAGGTTCAGTAAACATCACCTTAAACCTCAATAAATTTGACAATAATGTTGCTCAAATTCAGAAATTTTACCCCCACAAAAATCCAATTCAGTCTCCTTAAAACCGCCATTTTAGCGGGCATTTTAGACTAATTCACTACATTTAAGAGCGCCATAATATAAACTAATGGAATTTGGAAAGCACATTTTCTGTCAAAAAATTATGACACACCCTGATTAATATTTAGTCTGTGCGGTTTATGCAGACCCCTTCCAGACCAGTCTTGGAATTTTGCAAAAAAATATTCCATACTAAATATCAATTCTGTATATTATACAAAAGGTCTAGTACCAGAAAGGCTAATTACCACGTCTAATAATCATGTAGTCATTTAGTATTATTGTTTGGTCCAATAACCAGTAGGCCTATGTCTACTGACCATATAGACTAATAACCATTTGGTCTAATATTTTATTATGAACAATTTGGCCTAATTACCTTCTGATCTAATAACTGTTTGGTCTATTAATCGTATGGTCTAATGAATAACCAGTTAGTCTAATACTATGTCGTGTATTTGCCAAAAAATTCGTCTACAACTGTAAATATATGTAAATGAGACGAGCATGTGTATAAACATACTACATTCATCAAAACTTCCTCGGAATTCTCAGAATTAATATTGTTTATTATTGTTTATAATGTACCAAAAAAATTAAAGAAGAAGACATGCGGCCTGCATGTATTGAAAGTGACATTTTGCCGGGCTATTCGTTCTTTTTTTCCGGTCTTTACAAGGTATATAATAACCGACACTAGGCTCATGCATCATGCATCACCGGGGTGCCACAGGCATGGGACATGGGCCAGTATGAGTTACCTGCAACTCCAAACATTAAAACAAAATAGGTTTGCCTGTTTACGTCATTTGCATAGAGTTGGAATACTACATGTATTATAGGCCTGTTTATATAATCTCTGTTTCCCGGTGGAGTCACTCAACTTGCAATACTGACCGCACGATCGTTACCAAAATCGCGGGAAAAGGGGTAATTTTTAGGGCTTGTCCGCGGACAAAATTGTCTGTGAAATTGGACAAATTGGGGTGTTTTATCGCAAAAATGTCCACGAAATTGAAAAAAAAGGGGTTATTATTTTCTCCCGATCCCGTGGATAGCTGGCCTCGTCCTTGAAATGTTGAAATAGGGTCAAAATTGCAAATGTGTCCTCGAAATCTAAAAAATAGGCGTGTTTCAGAGTACCATTTTGTCCTTGTTTTGGAGTAAAAAAGGGGGTAAAATTTCATGATTTGTCCTTGAAATCAACTGTGAAAGGGGGTTATTTGTACTTGTGGTAACGGTCCTATGCGTCCCCCCTGCCAGGGAGTGACCCCACCGGGCTCTGTTTATGAAACAAGCAAAGGCATCCTGCTTTTTTATACGACCACGGTAACCCCGGCCTATGACCTCATCATGTGTAGTAGCATCATTGCGCCTACATAGCCTCACACGTGCTATAGACCAATCGGCTAATAGACCAATTAATTAGTAGACTAAATGATTGTTAGACCAAATGGTTTGTATGTACCAAAAGGGTAATATTAGACCAAATGGCTATTAGACTTAATGGTTATAGACCAGATGGGTATTTATTTACGGTATTAGACCAAATGGTTCATTGGAATAAATGGTTTTAGACTTTTTGGTTATTAGGGACCGTTCACAAACACTTATTGGGAGGGTGGGCTGATGCAAAAAGGGTGGGGCCTGAACAATTTTGATCCTCCTTGGGGGGGGGGGGGCCTTGAAAAAAATGACCACAAATTTTCCCGGGAAAATTGCATTTATATGCTTTTCTATGGGGTTGACTCATATTTCATGTCAAAAAGGGGAGGCCTGAAATTTTGAGGTCTGTAAAGGCGGGCCCGAAAAATTTTCATGACGAAATTTGTTGGCATCAGGCCCCTAACTAAAGTGTTTGTGAACGGTCCCTTAGACTATTGGGTTTTGGTCGAAATGGTAAATAGGACCAAATGGTTATTGTACCAAATGATAATGGGACCAAGTGGATGTAGTAAAATCTAACAAATTCTCACACATCAAATTTAATTTATTAGGGATTCATTTATGAAAACCACGCTTATACCAGAACATTTTGTGATACTATACTATTTCTTCATCAGATACCATTATTTCTCCAACTGAAATCCTCACATAAATCAGCCGGTCCTAAGCGCTGGGCCATATCGCCGTTGTTTAGTCTCAAACAATCAAGCGCGCCGTTAGGTAGCGCGTATGTGGGCATATGAATGTAAATTATTGACCAAATACAGCCAAAAATGGGATATTTGGACATTAAAAAGTCACTTCTAGGTAAAAACTTGTACTCAGTTGTTATTAATAATCTACATACTGATGTTATATAATATTTTCTTTCTGAATAATACAGATTGTAAATAGTATTAGACAATATTAATATGCTCATTTTGATTTTGTTTATTTACGAACTAATTAATGCAAAATGCAATATTTTAAAGACCCCTAAAAAAAAATTGGAAAAAGATACCACAATAGAGAAAGCATTTTTTTATAGGCAAAGGATGGGAAATGTTTATCTAAAAAGGTCATATCAAACTCAGCCTGAATAAAGGCAATAATTAAGTTAGAAATTAGGTAAAATTTGCATTTTTTCTCATTTTCGACATTTTGAAAATATGGCTATATTGAGTTTATGAAAAATCCACCTTAATTAAATTGCTGGCTTCTGCAAATTTGTGAGGAGATTCACCAATATATGTATTTTCAATACCAATTTGTTTGGGACCTGTTGAATTATGGAGTTTCCTACAATATTTCCTGGAAATGCGATGAAAAACTGCTTTTTAAAACATATTTTAGGTGATTTTGGAGCGATTTTTAGGGGTGGTCATATTTTTAACGGGGGCTCCAGAGAATTTTTTAGTGTCGTGATTGAAAAGTGTTATCAAAACCTATCAATGTCCCAAAATATTATTGATGGCGGCCGACCTTCATCTTTCACGTCTGCAGGAAATTAGAAAATATGCCACTTAAATGTTAAAACTAGTAAAAAGGGCTAGGGCATTATTTTAAAACAGCTTCATACACTGTAGATAGCGAGAACCAATGCGTTAGAAAAATCCAAACCATGCATTGATTGTGTATAATTATGTGCACTCCGCGTACTACGTATTCATTTTTTGGGCGGGTTGGTGCATTTATATTTGGTTTGGTTTTTCCCAATTTTGTAGTGATATTTTGTTATAAAAACAGCAAAAATCACATGTTTTTTTCTTCTCGTGTATGTAGGTTAATGAACGCGTATAATATTTGTAGGGCCAACAAATTATTTTGGCGATGCTTGAGATTTTACTCATTTTCAAGCTTTTTGCGTGAGATTTACTACCAAAACAACGTCCTAAACTCCTAGCTAGGAGTGAGATTGGTTGAAATTCAAAAAAATGAAAAAACGGCTCCTAGATATTTTGATCTAGTTTTTAAAAATTAATTTAAAAACAATTTTGGCCCAAGAATTTTTTTGTTACGTTGCACGAAAAAGAAGTGGATTTTGGGCCCGAAATGGCATTTTGGCCCAAATTTGACCTCACAGATGAACTTATCAAGTCTTTGCCATTCTAAATATAATGTATACTTTTATATACTGTAGACCAACAATTTAGTAGTTATGAGGCCCGAAAGTTTCTATAATTCCAGGGTTCAGACCAACCTTAAGGAGAGCAGTAGAGACTAGAGAGTGATTGCTCTCGCTCTCCTCAAAAGGCAGTCCCTGATGAGACCGTGAGAAAGTGACCTATGATGTGAGACTCACGCCCAATGCGTGAGAGTTGACAGCCCTGAGCCTCATCCCCCCACTTTTCTCAAAAAAAGTTGAGATTTTTATACCATTGGAAACCTCTGGCTAAATGTCAACTGAAATTTTGGGAATAAGCTTTTATTTTTTCGTGGCTATATAATGTTTATGTACAAAAAATTTCTTGCAGATTAATTCGTTTACCAAAAATATCGTCAAATTTGAATTTCATTCTGGTATACCAGAACGAAATTACAACACTAACAACAGTGGCCTATAGTCTTAGAGCAGTATGTATGTAATCAACTAATCATGCATAACTTGCAAATTTTTATGCAAAATCGGGATCAACTGAAATTTTGGGAATAAGCTTATATTTTTTCGTGGATATCTACTGAAAAATGTCACAAAAAGAGAATGATAGGATCACAAAATCCTCCTTTAATTGAAATTGTTATAGTAAGCTTATATAAAATCCTTACAGCCTTTTGCAACTTAAACAGCCTTTTGTAACTTTGGATGGAAAACTTCCTCACAACCAGATTCAGTGTGTGGTAGTAGATGCTGCAGCATCGGAGTGAGCTCCAGTAAGAACACTAAAGTGATCATAAACAATCACTCTCTTGGACTCGGTCAGGGTTGTTCCATCCAGTGCACCCATTTCTCACGAGTCACGACTGTCAAAGGGGACACCCTCGCGAAATCCCTATTGGTTACCGTTTGTACAGGGCCTTTCAGTTCCAGTCGATTTTTTCCGCAGATTTGTACTTGTGTTCACTTCAAAATCTATTTAAGGTTGGTCTGAACCCTGGAATTATGGAAACTTTCTGGACGCATAACTTCTAAATTGTTGGTCTAAAGTATATAAAAGTATACATATTTAGAATGGCAAAGACTTGATAACTTCACCTGTGCGGTCAACTTTGGGCCAAAATGGCACTTTTGGCTAAAATCCCAAAAATAATGGTTTTGGCCCACTTTTTTTAGCATCGTAAGAAAAAATTCTTGGGCCAAAATTTTTTCTTCATAATTTTTAAAACTAGATCAAAATATCTAGGACCCGCTTTTTTCATTTTTTGAATTTCACCAATTTCACCAAAAATATTTGGAAATTTGTTAAAAAATCGGGCTTTTTTATAAATTTTTTGAAAAATCAACATTTTTTGACCATTTTTGGCGCAAATTTATCAAAGTTGGTCGAAATTCAAAAAAATGAAAAAACGGGTCCTAGATATTTTGATCTAGTTTTTAAAAATGAATAAAAAAATTTTTTTGGCCCAAGAATTTTTTTTGTTACGCTGTATGCAAAAGAGGCGGGCCAAAAACCATTATTTTTTGGTTTTTGTTCCAAAAGTGCCATTTTGGCCCAAATTTGACCTCACAGATGAACTTATCAAGTCTTTGCCATTCTAAATATGTATACTTTTATATACTTTGGACCAACATTTTAGAAGTTATGAGGCCCGAAAATTTCCATATTTCCAGGGTTCAGACCAACCTTAAGATAAAGACTTGTGTACAAAACCAATGCATTTTTTAGATCTTAAATAGATTATGCAGTGAACACAAGTTACATCGGAAGTCGAAGATAGCTCTTGAAATCCAGTATAAGCGTGAAGTTGCATACTAAATATGCAATTTTTTTCTTATAATTAAAAACCAGGGGTGTGTAGATTTAAAGTCAGCCGGGAGCCAAAATGACACCCTTGAGCAAATTGAGTTATTGAGGTCGTAAGGGCGTAAAATTTTTCAAATGCTTAAATCAAAGTATTTATAGCACAAAATTTTCTTTGGGTCCTAAGGAGTAAAAAAGTCAATAGTCATATCTGTAGAATGCCTAATTAATGAGATATAGGTCAAAATAGATCAAAGGGTAAAAAAGAATATTATTGTACATGGGTAAAATTTTCAAAATGTTCCAATTCCAATGAAAATGGTCTCAAATTATCCTTTTGACAGATTGAAACACAAAATATATAGTTTGCTATATCTGAAAAGTCATCTTATTCTAGAATCATGGGTCTGAGTTCAACAACCCATGATTTTTTTCCCCCAAATTTAAAAAAATATCAACCACAACGAATGATTGCAGTACTTCACTCTAGGTCAAGAGACTCTCCAAATCTGCGGGGGAAAAAAATTCATTTATTTTTTAAGATTTTTTTGTGCGATTTTTGGCCTCCAAAATCACAGATTCCTAGCAGCTCTATGCTATATGATTGTTGCCATGTGTGACAGGGGAGTTATTCCATGGTTCTCATTTGGGTCATCTTCTCATGGATATCTATAATTTTATAGAGATAAATATTTGTAACACATTTGATGGCAAAATGGATTGCACCTTTAAGGACTACACAGTGGGAATCTGTGACACTGTACACAAGTCTGGGCACACAACATGGAGTTTGATTATCTTTAAGCAGGTGCTTAAGAAAACAAAAGACGAAGATGCCCGCAGATACAGACATTTGCATCAATATGACAGCACCCACATGCAAGGCAAACTTGTAAATTGATATACCAACTTCTATTTTTTCTTTCCATATTTTGTTTCTCAGAGATGGTTCTGTACCCCAGTGGCTCACGTGTATGAGATATTGGATGAAATATTTGCGTGCGGCATCTGCCCAAGGTAATCTGCAAGTTTTATCAAACCGCAACTGAGCATTTGTAGAAAATATTTTTGAAGCTAAAACTACATCTTGTGTGGAATTTGATATCTTCATTTTGCAGGTAATATTTTAAATACCAATTTCTATTTTCTCATTTCCTAGCACAAGTTGAATTCAAAGTTTAACAAGTTGTGACATTTATCCACAACAAACCTGTATGCATATTTTGTTGGCTTGAAGTTTAAATACTTAATTGAGTTGAAGCTTATGCCCAGACACTGTCTTTCGAGAGGCACATTTTTAAAGTTGCATTTGTAAGAGTGATTAATTTATAGCTCCTCTTGATGACTGGCTAACTCATGCTTTTGGTGCAATTAGCTCTTCTAAAGCTGTTCTTGGGGAGACCAGAAGGGTAGTATCAGCTCATACACTTCTAGTGCCCGCTTCTATTCATCGTTATGTATTCTTCTCCCGTGCATTATTTTCATGAACTACCCTTCACAGCCCAAATTATATAAACCTGCACGCTAAACAATGCATTATCTAAAACCTGCACGCTAAACAATAGATTCTAGATAATACGTGCACGCTCAAATACTAGAAATACTACTTTCACATAACCATAAAGTAGAGTTAGGTGGCGCTTTAGACACAGAGATCACATAACTATATAATTGTCTGTTCGATATATATACCAACAAAAAAGTACGAATATACATTCTGTGGTGTTAAAATGGTATAGTTACAAACGGTGTTCTATAATAGTGTACAATTACCGAATAAGGTGCAACTCGCTAGACTTGAGTCCAGTCCTCGTTTACGGAGTTTAGGATTAGGGTTTAGGGTTGGGATAGGGCAGTCTTGTAATAAGACTAGTAGAGTTGCACACTTGCAAATATCATTGTCATAAATTATAATAATGACCTCAAATAAATCAAACATCAAATGAGAATAATCGAGCTTCTATTAATTAAAAAGGGCCAAAAACAGGTGGATCATAATTATACAAGATGACACCATTGCAAAATATTCAGCATTTTACAAATGAAATACATGTAGGCCTATATCTAAAATAACATAGCCGGGCCCGGAAACACACACTAGCGCATAATATCATGATCATGCTTTATAATACCATAGGCCTTCAAACACATGTGTTTGAAGGCCTATGATAATACTGAACAAATTGTTAAATCCCAATGTCGTGTGTTTTAATATAAGTAGTTCAAATTATAGAGCTATAAAGTCCAGTTGATATTCACCGTAGTACTAGTCTGACATCTAAATCGATCGCTTCCAACTGGTTCAGTGCTCTCTGTGTTCGAAACCACGATATTAAATGATCACAACATAAAGTCAAGTCAATTAAACCATGCGTGAATAAGTTACCTAAGTATGACGTATGGCTTAATCGATACCATTGATTACAGGGATTGATTTTCTTTACCAGTTAAATGCTACGTAGCTGGTCAATGTCCTGACGGTGTTTTTAAAATGTAAGATATTTTCCTAATATTAAAACTAATATAATGAATGCAGCAATTAATATTGCCTATTGTTTTAATAGGCCTACACTCAAAGTGTATGACGGATAATGTATTCGTGCAAATGCATTCGTCAAGATAATTGCACTTGCCATGGAGTTATTGCATTTAGCTTTCGAGCCTATCGGCTCTCAAGCTAAATGCAATAACTCCACGGCGCGTGCGATTATCTTGACGAATGCATTGCACTCAGTTCATTATCCTTATCTTAACCTAATTTCAATAGATAATGTCAGTATACAAGTCACTTGTCCACAGTCTCATGGAAAAGGTTGATCAATGGCTATTAAACATCATCTAGTAGTTCTTGTGAAACTAAGTTGAAAATTATATTTATCATTTGAATAATTGCCATTGTGAACAGGAATTTAATTTGTCTATTTTCTCAACTAGATTGATTTTGTTCTAATTGATGATGGCTTCAAGAGGGATGTTTGATCCATGTTATCAAACTTTAAGATATTCACCAACCTACAAAGAGGATGTAGCATCTGCGACTGTTAAAGAGAAAATCAGAAATGATGATGATATGACAATGGTAAGACCGTATAAAATGTTGATTGTTGATTGCTTTGTTGTCGTCATGTTGGTATTATTGTTAGGCATGTACACCAGGGCCATAGCAAGCGGGGCAGCTGCCCCACTTTTTGAGAAATTTGTTATGTTTTTCTTTATTCTTTATTTCAATTTGGGCATATATGTGATGCGATCAAGCCAAATCAGTCGGAACTCGGAAATATTGATTTTGAGATATAGCCAAACAAATGAAAATTTCCTTTTGTTTCCTATTGTTTTGGAAACTCTTTAATTGCTTATATCTTTGGGATTGGTTGTTCAATTTTATTGGGTGTTCTGCAAAAACCAGCTTTGTTAATGCTTTTTCCTAACCTATAAGAAACTGAAAATTTATTATTGCCGAGTTCCGACTGATTTTGCTTGATCGCATCACATATTTTGTATTTTGGCCACCCCACTTTTGTGATTGCTGTCCCAAATTTTTCAACCTTTCTACAGCCATGATGCACAATTGCACATGGTCGCATGCACCTAAACACACCAGGGCTCAAAATACTTTGGGGGAGGGGGGTAATGGGTATATACTGTGGAAAATTGCAAAAACTGAAGTGTTTGCACCTATTGAACTCTTTGGGAAGTTCCAGCATAAACAATAATTTGGTAAAAATATTGAAATAATACAGAATGTGCTTGAGGGAAACATGACAAATTCAAGTATGAAACAGATGGGATTACTGAATGACCACACTTGTAAACCAAAATAAACAGTGTTCAAAATAAGGCAGGCCCTAGGACTAAAAGCATGTGAAAATCACTGCAGGCCTGCCTGATATGCGACTTCAGGCCTGCAGGCCGTGTGAAATTTTGTCACCAAAGTCAGCAAGATAGACTCAATACCAACTTCAACATCAATCCAGTCTGAAGTCTTACAAAGAGTTACAAATGTGGATCAGTGTAGCGTTGAAATTGTACAATTTGAGGTTGGGCGCTTAAAATTGATGAGGGCATGTAGATTTCAAACCCAATGGCCCAAATGTCCCTTAAAGTCTTGGTTTGACTTAAATGTTAAAATACTGAAAAATTATGAGTAGGCCTATTCCCCAGTAAAAGTCATTTTATGTAAAAGTTGTGACCATTACAATTGAAGTTGAGGTGGGAGTCGAGGCTTTAGAGGTAGGAAGGCCCTTTCTATATTCTATATCATTTCACATGGCACCTAGCATCAATTGCAGATGCTGCTGCCTTGCACTATTCACCCTCTAAATAAAGCAGTCCTAGTGACTGATATTAAATTTCCTCTTGAAAGATCTTGTCACCAATAATCCCATTTGCCCAGATAAGTGAAGCACAAAAGCATCCCAAGAATGTCTGGTGATGAAATAAAAAAAGTGATACAGATAACAGAACTACTGAGCCCAGCTACTTAGAGTCTCCATATCTGCCCTCCCAAGTATAGCCTATATGCTATCAGTCGCCATGACGTCACTCGCGATAGATCGCTTCATCGCATTGGTTGTTTTTGCCAATTCTACTGTTCTATCTTGCACCCTCAGACACGAAGGGGACACTTACCGTTGTACTCAATGGGGGAAATCACAAAACATAAAATAAATACCTCTTGGTGAAACAATTCAAAAAGTTAGATTTTTTATCAAGGGAATAAACTCCTATAATTTGGTTCACCTCAAGTTTTGTAGTGATGTATGTCGTATTTCATTGGCCTAAGCAGTGAATCGTGCGCGTCAAGTTAATCACGCAAATTGTACACTCACGCGCACAAGAGCTACTTGTCGGCACCATTGCGGTGCAATCGCGAAAAAGCATTGACGTCACTACCGAACTTGAAGTGAACCAAATTATAGTAAAAGGAAAAGCAAATTGGTGTTTTCTATGCAAAGAAAATTGACTGGAACTGAAAGGCCCTGTATAAATCAATAGGATTTTGCAAGCATGTCCTCTTTGACAGATGTCAGAAATGGGTAAGTGCACTGGATGGAACAACCCGGACTGAAAGAATAGTAGATAGATTTATCAAATTCTGCCTTCCAAGTAAAAAGGCAGTACCTGCATTTCATTTAGGCCACAAAATACTGAAAGCTGCCCAATCAAAAACGAAACCGCTCACCCCTCTTCTCATAGGGTTCTTGGAATGGGGTGTTTGCCAAATTAATAAGCACATGGAATGGAGCTACCAACAGACCTGTAGCTGTAGCTAGGCATGCTAGGGTGGGGTGAAGGGGGAAGATGCCGCTCCCCAATCCCCCCTTAAATCCCTGAAGTTCTGTTTTATTTTATTACCCAAAAAGTCTTCTTTTTCAAAAATCCACCCCTACTCAATGCAATTCCTGGCTACAGGCCTAGCACCAATGTTAGACACATGCGATAAAGCAAAAGTACCTTTTCTTAAATTGGATTTTTGTTAGGGACAAATAAAAAACAGTAGACTTAGGTACAAAGAGCTGGCCCGAAAGGTTCATAATTTGTCTGGCAAGTTTCACATTTTGAACAGAAGTCACTGAAGTCTTTTATGTAATTGTGGCTTTGTTAAGTGTCATCAAAAGATTTGTGTTATGTTTGTTGTTTATCTCTAGAGCTTTATATCTATGGCTGATTGGATGCTTTGAGGAACTGCTCTGGTTTGTATGTCAGACTTTCATGTGGAAACTTAAAACTAAATTAGAGTATAGTACTAATTTAATTTAAAAACTTGATCATGTCAACATGAGCCAGGAGATGAAAATTAATGTTCAGAAGCCAGGGGATTGAAGAATTTGTCAAAGATCTCAATAACATTTTTAACATGACTTAAACAAATAAACAAGCAAACAAACAACCACTAATATTGGGCAAAGGTAAAATTAGGGGTAGGGGAAATTTTTTTGCGAGCCAAAAATGGGGAGGGGGGATGGGCACTTGTTTGCAGGTCAAAAGGGGGAAGCAATTTTTGGCACATATTTATGGGGCACCTATTAAATAAACACATTAAATAGGTCAATTTTAAGAACAGTTTCCAAAAATATGGCATGTGCAAAGGGGGGGGGGGTTGGGAGCTGAGAGGCGAGCAAGAACTTTTGGCATGCTGAGAGGAGGGGGCGGCAGCAAGTTTGACATGCCTGTTGGAAATTTTACGAGCTCATAATTATTGCACAGCCCCTTATTTAAAAATTGTTTTGTAAACAAATCAGGGTTGTCTGATGATGTCACACTGGCTTGATGTGCTTGAGGGGTAAATGATGCTAAAATCAGACAAGAATTCTAGAATTCCTGCTGGGGTCAGCTGATTGTTGATAGATACACATACCTACAAAGATCACGTTTTGATATGTTGGAGGAGAAAAATGGCGTCCTCCTTCTCCCAGAAACATCCTCATCATCACTTCGAAAAAGAGGATGGATGGAGCTTTGCCAGCCAGCAGACTGATTGCAACTAGGATGTGTAATTGGATTTATTTGAGAGTATTAGAAATGATGATGACTTGGTTTATTACCCATTACCACTACCAGGGTTTGTTGATTTATGGAATTGAATTTTAGAATTTGATTAATTTTTTGTGTTGTGCTGATTGCAGAGGATAACTGTTTACATGGTGTTGGATCGTTCAACTTTATAAAGAGGATGCATAAATATCTTGGTAATAACCATGATAGTTGATCATGTTGTTGTTGACATCTGAAAGAACTTTGATCAGTGTTGATTTTCAAAGAAAATTGGAGTATATTTAGTGGCAATTGATTTGTATGCTTATAATAATTTGAAAATTTACAGAATGAAGCATACTTCATTCTGGAAGACCAGTGTTCTGAATGTAACGTACATGGATAATTCTAAATGACCGCTGCTAATGGATTACAAGACGATTGCAGATATGGTTAATGTTTATATGTGAGGAATATCAAGGCAATCCACACATTTGTTTCAGCACAATACACAAAATGCAATGGGATTGAAATGCAGTAAATGCAGAAATACTCAGAAGAGAAAGCATCAACAGGAAACGGTAAGAAGTGATTAGGACATCAGGATATGTAAAAAACGTTGAAAATCAGATCTTTGTTGAAGTAAAAATTCACAAAAGGTCTGTTTTATTTTTTCAGAAATGATTCAACATTCAACATGGTGGGCCCATATACAAGGGACCATATATTATCAGAATATACTACAAAATTAGATCTGTCAGCATTTTTGTGCAAGAATGTGGTTTATTTACAGTACTGAAAAAATAATGGGGGGGCACTTTTGTGTTGAATTGGGGCCAGGTCTCACATCTTTAATAAGGGATTCTGTCAAGCTCCTGCATTTAGATTTTATTCAAACAGTTGTCTGCTGCCACCCTAAAAGAGAAAATAAGATATTTTCTGTACAAAATGTTACTAATACTAGTACGCCCCCAAATGATCATAGTCAACTTGGTTAGAGTATTAGTTATGTTTATTCATGTGAAACATTGCAAGTAACTCGGTTAGTTAATGACTAAATTCATGTTTAATGGTGCTAGTGTGCGTATACGTAATTCTTCTTTCCCTGTATATTGATATATTAAGAATAATGATTAAGCATCATTAATTTGATCTTGATCTTGTGCACTAGTTTGTAATGTTTGAATGTTTTCTTGTTCCAGTGTATGATGCGTAAGCCTCTTCCCCCGGGCTCTTCCCTTGTTTAGATGAGTTGGCCTGTCTGCCTTCTTGTGTGAAAAATAAATATATAAATGCACGAATGAATGAATAAATGAATAAATAAATGAATGAAAGAATGTAAATGAATGAATGATGAAGGAAGGAATCAATTAAATTGTTTAACTTTTTAGCTACTGAATAAATCAATTGTTTTTTAAAACAATTTATTTATTCAGTAGCTAAAGTTAAACACTTAATTTAAGAAGAAACATTTCGCATAAAAGTACTTGTACGAAATGTTTGCTTTGGCCAAAATAAATATAGAAATAAAATAATAAACTAAAAAAAAAACATTTGCTGAGTGAATGAATGAATTAAGTGATACAGATTTTATAATACAACAAAAAATCAATCAATCAACTGGGCAAACCTATATCTATAATACACATTCAACAAAAAACGTTATTATGTATTATTTAATTTTTGCCAATATTTTGCTAAAAATCAATGCATAAATGTTCAGGGTACACTATATAATACATTAGAACATATTAGAAGCACTTTGACCAAGTTTCAAGGCAAAAGTATGCAAAATAAAAGTAGGCCCTACCCTGAACATTTATGCATGGATTTTTAGCAAATATTGTATGTTAAAAGCTTCTCCAGTCATTTTAGCTCATTAACTTTATTGATTATTGATAAAAACAATAAGATACAAAGAAAATATAAATTGATATATTTTGAAAACAGTATGTCCGATTTGCTTCAAACAAAAGGCATATTGATAAGTGTGCTTTGCTCTACTCAATTAATCTGTTTAAAACATGTTTAGAGCACTGTGCTTCATTGCCTCCAATACCACCTTAAGCAATCTCTAGCCATGGCGCTGTTCTTATTAAGCACTAGATAGAGGGCAGGCTTTTATATACATGTTTTATTGAGCAGAGGATGTATGCCAATCTGGCAATTTGAATCAATGTGACAATATATTTTAACCGATAGTTGTACCAAAAATTCAAAACTGTTCTTGCTCTGGATAGTATACAAATATTTACTGCTCATGAGGGATCTGGTGGAATCTATTGGTCCCGAGGTGAACTGGAGATCGTGAGCCTACTATTTCCCGAGACCGCCAGGTCGAGGGAAATAGTAGGCTCACAGTCTCCAGTTCACCGAGGGGACCAATAGATTCCACCAGATCCCGAATTTAGAGCAGTAAATATTTGTTTTATATCCTTCATTGATATATTCTTTGTTCATTAATTGGTTAAAATATTAGAAAGGCCGGCTTTATCATACATAGGCCTATGCATAAATCTAAGCTAGGCCCGAGTCAAGGCTAGGCTGGCCTTGCTTTGTTTTGATTGAATGCATGCACATAGGCCTACATGCACAAAGCACGCACCCAGTTGAGTGGCTATAAAGCTTACCGTTGTAATGTTGTAGGCCTAACCTCTATACACTGCTGTGAAACGAGTAACCATGCATGTTCTCTGTTATTTCGCCGTCAATATTATAAGATATTGATCCTGATGTAACTTAGATTATGCCATGACACCGCCGTATGTGCTGATTGTACTAGTTGTAGCTGCTTGTGTGCTTCACAAGACAACATGACTTGCTACACATTAAACCGGTAGCGATATCCCGCGTATGTGGCGAGTTGCACCGACCACTAGGAACTGCGACGTGGCTATGAGGTCATACGCGCTCAGAGGGAGATAGTAAAACTATTTCTCCGGGAAATAGTACTTTGAATAGTACCTCATTCCCTCATCAATCGGCTTTTCCACTGCTTTACAAAATAGCAAAACTATTTTTGGTCACATGATAGTCGTTTAACCAATTAATGAACGAGAATATATTAATGAAGGATATAATTAAAAATAAGAAGAACCCTGTTCTATTGTCCAGACCGACGACCCTGATTTTCCATTTAGATTTTAAAAAAATATTTGCTGTATGCATGTAAAATCTTTTTGACAGAAAATGTTGTATGTATGTAAAGTTAGATGTTTTGGACAAAAAGTATATTTATTTTGACTGAAAAAATGTGTTGATTTTTAGAGTCATTTGCTAACAGTGGCAGTGGTAGCTATAGGCAAAATAACTAATTCTCGATCATGAGAGGATGTACCTTCTGCGTCAGCATACTTTTTATGAATAACACCATCGCACGACCTACATAACCGAACAGCTCCGAACCTTGACTTTGTCTAGCAACGACAGTGTGATTGGTCAATTCTCAAAAGCTGTGTTTGCGCCGTAAGCGCCCCTCTTTGCATAATATTAGTACGCTAGATGCAAATACCTGTGGCATACCAAAGTTGGCTCTCATGATCGAGAATTAAATATTTTGCCTATAGCCCAGGGGGGCCACTGGTCATTAACCAGGGGGTATCATGCGTGGCCAAAGATTCAAGTAAAAAGGGTCTTTTTTCATGATCAGGCACTGTACTTACGTATCGTGAATAGGGTATCTAAAACAAGGAAATTTGAGAAAAAGGGTATACCTTGTAGTGTACAATAAATCAGTGTTTAGGGTCCTTTGAGACAAATGTAGTATGTAATAAAGGTTAAAAGTTATGAACTTTTGAATTTGTGTTTTCCCAGTTATCATGAAGGGTTTTAGAGTCAAAATATGACTGATTTACTTGCTTCTAATGGGGGCAAAAATAATGTCAATACTTATTTAGGGTATGAAATTGCACTTGTCATACTTGTTTAGGGGTGCATTTTCAGACCTCGTAAATACTTGTTTAGGGTGCTATTTGAAACTTCGTGGCCACGCATGATACCCCCTTGTCAATGACCAGTGGCCCCCGGCCTATAGGGGAGGGCATTTGCCCTGGTGCCATCATACTCAGTCATAGGGGCACCTAATTGATCAATTCAGCATCGATTCTGTGCCCCCTCCAAGCGGTGTTCACATACTTTGTGCACATTGCAGCACAAAGAGTCATTTGAAAGACCAATTTAAGACTGAAATTCAACTTGATTATAATGAAATTAATAGTGGTATTTGTGTGCAAAGTTGTTTCAAGAATTGGTTGGGGGCACCATTATGTATCCTTGCTCCTTGCACTTCAGAAAACCCTAGTATGCCACTGTTTGCTGAAAAAAAATGTTGTGTAATCGGAAGTTAGTGGGTGGGTGTACTTTCTATATGTCAATGTGGGTTCTTAGGTTCAAGTAAATATCATGTACCAAAAGAAATATATCTTATATTTGACATAGGGTGCTAAATTTTCTTTGTAATGTACTTTTTTTCTGGATATATAACATGTTCTAATGTTTATGTAAAAATGATATACAATGTATTGTATGCTCTGACCTTTGGCTGTAATATAAGAATAGCATGAAGCATAATATTTTGCTGAAGTGGTTTTAGCTAAGATGTTAAATAACTAAATGGATAAAGCTTCTACATAAATTATATAGACTCAAAAATTTAAAGGGATGTGCAGTAATTATCTGTCCCCTCCCCCTGGTGGGCAAAATTTTTTTTTATTTATTTACATCTCAAAAATTTATGGGGCAATAGCTATGGCTCTGATGTAGCCCTATGGTAAACTGGTTTATTTCTTCATTCAGTTTTCATGGCTTCAGGAATGTCTTCTGAAAGAGCTATTGTGTATACATTTTAGAGTCAAATGTTGAGTTCAAAGGTGGTACTTACAAGTGATGTCAGTGACTTTTACTGTGTGTATGTTAGCTTGAGTGAAATTCTACCTCTTAACATCACATAATACATGTACAAACCCCAATGAATTGCAGGGCTGTTGCTAAACCAGTTGGATGGGGAGGGGTGTACAGCATATTTTGCCAACAAAAATATTTTTTCCTGATAAAATTATTAAAGTAGACTCAATTTTTTTTTGCCATGGCACTCAAGAATCTAAAAAGTGAGTGGGGGTGCGGATCAACATTTTTTCATTAGTAACTACTATTTCATTAATGATATTGTATAACAACAACATCACAAGTTGGCAACAACCACACATTTATTTTTTTAAATATATATTACTCTTGTAATTTGCTGACAATCCTGTGGATTTTACGACAACAGTCACTTTTTGCTGACATTAAGAATTGGGGGGTGTTACACCCCCATACCCCTCCTCTAGTGACAGCCCTCAGTGGCGTAGCTGGGATTTTTTCCACGGGGGGGGGGTGCCTGTATGGGGCGGGGGCCCAAATCCACCAAACAAACATTTTGCCGCCCTTCCTCAACAGCCCGAAAAGGTTGACCCAATTTTTTTCTCGGTGGTTTGAAAAAGTGAAGAGAGAAAAAAAAAAGGATTATAGGCGCTAGCACCCTAAAAGCAACACATTTTGATACATATATATAATAGTACCATTTTTCCCCTCCTCTCCCTCTCTCCTCCATTTTTCCCTCTCTCTCTTCTTTGTCCTCTTTTTTCCTTGCGCTAGGGGGCGGGGGCCCAAACAGGCAATTTTTGCCAGGGGGCCAATTGCCCCCCCCCCCCCTGCCCCCTGGCAGCTACGCCACTGACGGCCCTGGCAGGACCCTTCATTTATTCTTTCAGTGAAAAATGCTGCTGGAACAAATTCTATAGTATGCCAGGATGGAATGGGGGTAACCAGCTTGGTCTTTTCAGTACAATTTGGCTCTGATTTACAGGGGAAAGAGCATCCAAATGGATTATTTAACAGGATCCAAGTTAATGTCTGCCCGGACCGACCGGTTTAAGAACAAAATATTCAGTTTTTCAATATGTTTCAGAGGAGGAAGTCTTCTCCATGCCACCCCTCTGGTTATGCCCGTTTATGGCTGTGGTGGGGTTGGCAGCTTTTTGAAGGGATATTAACAAATTGCGCAAAATTGCTGTAAAAAGTGGATATGATTCCAGCAGGGGGTGTTCATGCAATAAATGACAATTTGATTTGTGTGTAGAATTGTTCTTCATCTTAAACTTTTAAAATATAAATAAAATGTAGAGTCTTCATAATTACTACAAAAATAAATAAACCTCAAAATCTGAAAAATTTCAAATCGACAACCCCAAAAGACTGACAATTGTTTTGTGACAGGTACTACCAAATATTTTGTCATATATGCAAGTTTATTTCAGCAAAATAAAATCATTCAACCATTCAAAGAAGAGTTGACAGTTTGTTAGTTTCATGCAGTGCCCCGATGCACCCACAAAAGCCAATCTGAATAAAAAGGTCCACTTTTCTGTAAAAAAAAAAATCTGCCAACATTGAAAATCTGCCATTTTTTGAAGCACAAATTCACAATAGGTCTACTTTTGAGCCCACCCATTCCTAAAATTTCTGGCTACAAGCATGATTTTAGAAAGAACCCTCTTGTCTTTTGTGGGGAGGGAGATTCCTGTATAGTTTCGTATTGTCAGCCTGCCATGCTAAATGCCTAAGTCATTCTTACATGTTTCTCATTTGCCATTTTGGCGTAGCTGGGATTTTTTCCACGGGGATGCCTGTATGGGGCGGGACCCCAAATCCACCAAACAAACATTTTGCCGCCTTCCTCAACAGCCCGAAAAGGTTGACCCAATTT
Source organism: Amphiura filiformis (assembly GCF_039555335.1). Classification (NCBI taxonomy): domain Eukaryota; kingdom Metazoa; phylum Echinodermata; class Ophiuroidea; order Amphilepidida; family Amphiuridae; genus Amphiura; species Amphiura filiformis. The sequence continues at coordinate 72,456,613 of NC_092633.1, forward strand.
TTTTTTCGGTGGTTTGAAAAAGTGAGAGAGAGAAAAAAAAAAGAAGGATTATAGGCGCTAGCACCCTAAAAGCAACACATTTTGATACATATATATAATAGTACCATTTTTCCCCTCCTCTCCCTCTCTCCTCCATTTTTCCCTCTCTCTCTTCTTTGTCCTCTTTTTTCCTTGCGCTAGGGGGCGGGGGCCCAAACAGGCAATTTTTGCCAGGGGGCCAATTGCCCCCCCTGCCCCCTGGCAGCTACGCCACTGACGGCCCTGGCAGGACCCTTCATTTATTCTTTCAGTGAAAAATGCTGCTGGAGCAAATTCTATAGTATGCCAGGATGGAATGGGGGTAACCAGCTTGGTCTTTTCAGTACAATTTGGCTCTGATTTACAGGGGAAAGAGCATCCAAATGGATTATTTAACAGGATCCAAGTTAATGTCTGCCCGGACCGACCGGTTTAAGAACAAAATATTCAGTTTTTCAATATGTTTCAGAGGAGGAAGTCTTCTCCATGCCACCCCTCTGGTTATGCCCGTTTATGGCTGTGGTGGGGTTGGCAGCTTTTTGAAGGGATATTAACAAATTGCTGTAAAAAGTGGATATGATTCCAGCAGGGGGTGTTCATGCAATAAATGACAATTTGATTTGTGTGTAGAATTGTTCTTCATCTTAAACTTTTAAAATATAAATAAAATGTAGAGTCTTCATAATTACAACAAAAAATAAATAAACCTCAAAATCTGAAAAATTTCAAATTGACAATCCCAAAAGACTGACATGTTTTGTGACAGGTACTACCAAATATTCAGTCATATATGCAAGATTATTTTGGCAAAATAAAATCATTGAACCAGTCAAAGAAGAGTTGACAGTTTGTTAGTTTCATGCAGTGCCCAGATGCACCCACAAAAGCCTATCTGAATAATAAAAATTCCCTTTAAAAGGGAATCTGAATAAAAAGGTCCACTTTTCTGTAAAAAAAAAAATCTGCCAACATTGAAAATCTGCCATTTTTTGAAGCAAAAATTCACAATAGGTCCACTTTTGAGCCCACCCATTCCTAAAATTCCTGGCTACAACTACAAGCATGATTTTAGAAAGAACCCTCTTGTCTTTTGTGGGGAGGGAGGTTCCTGTATAGTTTCATATTGTCAGCCTGCTACGCTAAATGCCTAAGTCATTCTTACATGTTTCTCATTTGCCATTTTGATTTTCTGAGTAAAACCCATAATTCATCAAATTTCCAGCCGCATTTTTCATTAACTTGTGGAATATATCTCTTTTGACGTATTCCACAAGTTAATGAAAAATGCGGTTGGAAATTTGATGAATTATGGGTTTATTACTCAGAAAATCAAAATTGCAAATGAGAAACATGTAAAAAAAAAATTAATGACTTAGGCATTTAGCATAGCAGACTGACGATATGTTAATCTCAGGAGTCGGGGAATGTAATTATTACCCCAAATCAGCTCCATTTCACCAGGATAAGGGGAGTTGGGGGAAGCAAATAATTGTTGAAAACCAAATGGATATTAGTTTGAAGGAAACTAGCACCAGATTTAGCAAGTAGAATTATTGGTTAAATTTGAGGAAAAGTTTGGGGGTTTGTTGATCCCGTGTTGTTGATTTATCCTATGGAACTCAACAAACACAAAATGTTTTAGAATTGTCAGCCTTATGTCTGTTTATAAAGGCTGTGTAAAACATTCTGATAACATTCAAAACATTTTTGAAAACATGCTGCAAAACACTGTAAAAATTGCCAAATGCCAAAGAAGGTCCACTTTGCGAGCGTTGCATGTGAAAAAAAACCCTAGGGTTTTAATGCTTTTTCAGTCAAAAAAGGTCCAAATTTGCTCATTTGGGAGCGTATCAATGCTTTCTTGGTCAAAAAAGTCCAACATTTTGGGAAAAGGTCCACTTTTTTTCAAAATCTGCCCCAAATAAATCCTGGCTATATGCCCCTGATATTGTTATTTAAGTGGTAACAAAATAATTTGCAAAAATGTTTGCCAACAAATATTTTACAATATCATTTTCAATATTGACCTTTAAATGTTTTGACCAAAACCAAAAGTGCCTAGAAGTATAGATGTTTATAAAATTTCTTAAGCATACATTTGCTGGGAAGAAGCTATATTATTAGTATATGGCCAATTTTTGGTTAGAATTTCATTAGCAAATTTCTGATGGTATAGCCCTGTGCTTTGATGAACATCAAAACAAATAAAATACTTGGACACTAATGACTAATAAATCACAAATGATGCATCATTATCTATCCTGGTACAATTTAATTGACAAGTCATAAACAGGAAACACATCCCCAAGATCCTCCAGATGCAGATGAAAATATTTACAACTCATCATCAACATCGCAATTGATAGCCAACCTCTCCATCAGGTCATGCAGGGTCAGTATACACATCACTGATACACTGTAAAGACACTCACACAGCCAATTAACAAATGTCATATGAAGGAACATCTCAGAGCCGATTCTTCGTCATCATGCTCATCCTTGACAACAGCTGTGTACAGTGTAATAGCTGACCAATACCTATGGAATCTTATATAGGTCTGACTGATCCAGCATATATACATACATGGTCACTTAAAATAGTGCAGATGGGGGGGGAGGTGATTTGATAGGTACTTTCACTGCATTAGTTCTGTTGTTTTAACTTTGCTTGTTGGTTACTTTTTCTACTTTTAAGACCAAAATTGTAAATGTGGCATGTGGAACTTTAAAAATGGGCAAAAATCATGTAGGCCTACAAAGTTACAGAATTCTTATTTTAGTCATGAATGTAAATTACAGAGAAGGAGCAAAAGTCATGGAATTTAATTTGTTTTTAATGTCAATAAGCATTATCTGAAATCTAGGAGAAAACGTTGACAAAACTTATGCCAGGCGCAAGTGACATGGTGAAGGGGTCGCCATCAGTGTCCGAAATAAGGAAAATATGGAGGTTCTCCCGAGGATATTACTAAAGCATACATTTTGCTTGTCCTCAACGCATTTTGGTTGTCCCCAAAATGTGTCATACTTTTGGAGGTAAAATATAGTGGTTGTCCAGGGGATAAGTACATAGCTCAATATGGTTGTCCCCAGTGATTTTTGGACAAGAGGACAAGAGGATAAGTGCTTATTTCGAACACTGGTCGCCATAGATAGCTGATCAAGACATTTTACAGGACATGCAATTGGTTATAGTATAAATGCAGGTCAAACTCAATGTTATAAAAATGTTGTGAAATTCTTTTTCAAAGAGATAGAATGAGAAAGGAAACTTTGTTAAAGAGAGTACAATTGGGACTGGCTTGAGGACTAGTCGTTGGGGACTCAATTTTAAGTTTGTTGTCCCATCTGTCAGCCTGCAATTATTGACAGTTTGGGATCCCTGGCAAAAGTCAAAATGAACTTTGGCCAATCCTCTATGATTTCAATATTTATAGAGGCATCATTTACCAGTCCAATCAGTTGATGGGTGGGGTGTCCCAATTCTGTGAACACTTTTTCCCTGTTTTAATAGAATAATATGTCAGATAAGGGGCTAGCATATTTAATGAAGTTTTAATAAGCTGTTGTTTCTCGATTTTGCCTGAAAAAAAGAGGCAGCGGCATCAATCTATCTTGAAAAGTGTGGAGGCAGTTGGCCTCAATTGCCAAAGAGTGCCTGAAAAGAACAAACAAGTGGCTAATTCCCCCAGTAGGGTCAAAACCGATAAATTGGCAGTACTTGGAAAAAATCGTGTCACACACATTGTTTTTTATGCCAAAACAATTAGTTTTGGAGCTTTTTGGCATTAATTGTTTTGGCATTGTCAATAAAAGAGCTTGCAGTACTCCTTTCAATCTAATGGTAACTTTGTTTCCCGTAACGTAGTTAACCTTACTCATAGAAAACACACAGGCTTTATTGAAATTGATGTAAAAAAAGTTCACATGATTTGATTGTCATATTTTCCAGAATGAAACTTAGGTCTGCTTTTGATTTATGAATAGAAAGGAGTAGTTTAGAGATTTATTTTTGCAGATTTTTCAATTCCAAGTACTGCCGATTTATCGGTTTTGACCCAGTATTGACACCCATGTACAGAGGTATATAAATAAACATTGACCTGTCCCTTAGCATCCTACATCTATCGCTATCTAAAGTTCGCATCAACTTTTTTTTAAAGCATGGCTGCTTGCCATTGGTATTTCTCAACACACACAGAGAGTTAACAAGATGTGTAGAATCTAAAGGAAAATAAGCGACTGCACGCTCGGTGGGGTTACATAGTGATTGGTAGGTACATCTGTAAGAATACAAATTATTTGTTATTAATACTTTTCCCGTCATTAGGAGTATTATTATTAAGATATCTACGTGTGACTTTATTGGTGATGGGACTGTTAGCTGCATGAATATAATGGTAGAATTCAGGGATGAGCTTTTACAGCTACCAGCATTTAATTACAAGCTCATGTGACTCGATGTTTTCCCGGTATTGATTAGTCTATGGTTAGAGTATAATTATTGTATGAAGTGCACCTGGATTGAGGATGGTTTCATCTGTAATTTTTCTATTATCAATTGTAGTTGATATTGTTCCAACATTAGCCCTAGGGAAGCCGTGAGACCACTCAATATATATGTCGGATAAAACACCCTGAAAATAGTGTTCTCTGGCAATGCGTGTTATGTTAAATGTTCATAGGGGTTGATTTAAAACACTGATTCAAAGAAAAATTTTATTTTAAAAGATATTTGTTGTTTATGAAACAGGCAAAAAGATGGAGCAAAACAATAAAATTAGTGAAGAACCGATCAGATCGGGAGGTTCTGAATCGGGCCGATTTTAAGCTTATCGGATCTGAATCTGAATCGGTAAAAATTTGTTACTTTCACCGATCTAACAAACCGATCCAATGCTTTCATAATAAAACAATATTCAGCAATAATTTTTTCAAAAAACAGGTAGTTCCATCTTATATTTTCAATTACAAACAAATACTTACAAACATTTGATCAAAGTTAAGAGCATTACCGATGATTTCATGAATGAATGAAGGTATAAATAATTCCACGCGAGTTTTCCGAGCATTGCCGAAGCCGGCGAAGCCCACAATCGACTATGTTTGAGTGACGTCATCAGGGCAGGGGTAGTGTTATTTGATCAATTGCAGAGACCCTCCCGGGCGAAGGGATTTCCCCGATATGGACTGACGAAAATGTGCTTACACATATTAAAATACTATAGTGCTAGTGGAACATTTATAATTTAATTTTTCATTTTTGTGCATCTCAAAACAAAATCGGAATATGTTATTTCTTCTGAATGCTTCGCATCCAAAAATTTACATGCATGTGTGCAGGTAAGTTAGGGAAGCTAATTATGTGTTGCACTTTCGTGAACAGCAAACATATTGCGTGCATCGGCATGCGGTATTTTGAACACAGTTTCACGGCTGGCCGTGATTACTGAATGTATGAATCGGAAATCTGAATCGGATCGGCCGATCAAAAACAAAAAGGATCGGAGATCGGCCGATTCAGAAAAAAAGGTGATCGGTTCTACACTAAATAAAATACATAAGAAAAATGAACTCACAACTCAGTTTGCAATCAAGTATGCAAGGATGTATAGAGATAGCCTGTGGAAATTGCCCGGTCCCCGCACTCTGTGTATCTGCGGGTACTTATGCTCGTCAGCAAACTTTGAAAACATTCCCTTTTGCATCTCATTTTGAGAAGTTTTCAGGCTTATAAACACCCTATTTTGTGCGATTTCGCTAATTTTTTGCCCTTCAATAATGCCCTTTTTCTCGTTAAAATGCAAATGACATATCTAACATATCTGACGGAAACACGTCTTATGGTATAATGCAGGACACTGGCCCACGGTCCGTTTTTTTGCATTGTACATGTATATCATGCACGTATTTTTGGGGGCTTTGGGGTGCCACCCCCGGTAAAAGCAGGGGCAGCCAAAACGAAGGGGAAGAAGAAGAAGAAGGCGGCAAATGCAAATGAAGGGCGGTGGAAGAAGAAGGCTGCAAAAAGAATTAGTAAAGAAAAAAAAAAGGCGGAAAAATTTGAAAAGTATAAAAAATTTAGAAAAAATGTGTTGCTTTTAGGGTGCTAGTGCTTATAATCCTCTTTTTTTTTTTTTTTTGCTCTTCTCTTTTTCAAACCACCGGAAAAAAATTGGGTCAACCTTTTCGGGCTGTTGAGGAAGGGGCGGCAAAATTGAATTTTCGCAAAATTTTCAACTAGCAAGAGTACCCGTGGATACATGGAGTGCGGGGACTGGGGAAAATTGATGATGATAACTCAAATTATTGTCTCCTTTCCGTCCTCTGGCTTGCTTGTATCAACAGAGCATAGGAATAATTTTTCCTTTCTGGGAACTATTGACCAAATTTCAGCAAATCATGAAATTTCTGCCATTTTCAACAGTGTGTTTATCTATACTATTAAAGAGGAACTTGCCGATAATCGATACTTTGAAGAGGAACTGATCGATTCATCGGTATCATCTCCGAGATTATAGATAAATTATAAATTAATAAATAGATAAATAAATAAGTTCTAGCATTTCCAGATGAATGGTAAATGCATAGATAGATAGATAAATTAATAAATACAAATAATTATTTGGATTTATTCGTAGATCAACCAATGGTGGCCCGCTTATTTACGGTCCGTTGCTGCGTTGCTATACGCGGCTTACGCACAGGTCGTGGCGACTTCCCCGACGCCGCTAATGGTAACAAAACTTCCAGTTTCATCTAAGACGGAAAATATCACATCTCTTAGACGGAACTAACAAATTAATGGCTGAGACAAAGGTGGTTTTAAGTTACGTATTTTGAAAATAAATGGTCCAAGTGATCTAATAATTTTGAAAGTGATATTAGTTTATCCGTTCGTGGTGACTTTCGACGGAGAGTGGGCATTATGCGGCATGGTAACATAACGGCTATAATAATAAATCAACTGCATTCGTTTATGCAAATTATGACTTTCGGAAACTTCTTTTGTGATGACTTTCAAGATTTTAAATTCAAGGTAGGCCTAGGCATATATACGGTATTGGAAAGTAATTTGAGTTTATTCGTTTGTCATGTTGTGATGAATTTCGATGGGGAGTGTGGGACATTATTAGCAGATTATAGCATGGTATAAAACCGCAACCGCTAAATATCCGTGGCGTAGATTTCTTTTTGACATTAGGGAGGGATGAAAACATTTCTTGAAGTAGGCATATTAATAGTGAATCCGCATCTTTTGGCAACATTAACAATGGCGTAGATTTCTCTTGACATGGCATGGGGATGGGTCCGTTTAAATCAATTTCTTGCAATAGGCCTACAGTGAAGCCAGCATCTTGGCGACAGAATAATTTATGGCAAGCTAATTAGGCCTACTGGTGAATTATATTGTGCAAAAGTGGAACAAATTTGCACGAAGGCCGCAAAAATTGGCTCTTTTTAGTTTGTCCAAAAATGAGGTTAATTTTGTCAGAAACCCACATCTAGTATACATGTGTGAACTTGGGGTGATTGTACGGACCATTGACCTTATCAAAACATTGGGGGGATTATACCCACCCCAACACCGAAAGTTACGCTATGTAACTCAACCTTCTTGAAACCCAATGTTGCTATAGGCCTACTTGATGAAACAGAAACACATATAAAAAAAAAACGAACGAAAGAAATAAAAGAACCCACATGCGTCAACATGGAGGTGATTCAGTAGATCATGCCCCTTATCGAAATATTGAGGAATTTATTACTCATCCCGGGATTTATGCCTAGATGTAAAGAAAGAAGAAGGAAGGAAGGAAAAAAGTAAGGAAAGAGGGAAGGAAAGAGGGAAAGAAAGAGGGAAAGAACGAAAGAAAGAAAGACTGAGAAAGAAAGAAAGAAAAAGAAACAACGGGAAAGCAAGAAAGAGAAAGGGAGAGAGAAACGAAAACAAAGAAGAAATAGACAGACAGAAAGAAAGAAAGAAAGAAGAGAGAGAGAGAGAGAGAGAAAGAAAGTGAACAAGCAAGAAACAGAAAGAGAAATTGAACGCAGGAAAGAGAGAAACTGAAAGAAAAAAGGAAAGACAAAGAAAAAATAAGTAAAAAAGTGAAGGAAAGAGGGAAAGAAAGAAAGAAAGAAAGAAAGAAAGAAAGAGGGAAAGAAAGAAAGAAAGATAGAAAGAAAGGGAAAGAAAGAAAGAAAGAAAGAAAGAAAGAAAGGGAAAGCAAGAAAGAAAGTGAGGGAAAGCAAGAAAGAAAGGGAGGGAAAGCAAGAAAGAAAGGGAGGGAAAGCAAGAAAGAAAGGGAGGGAAAGCAAGAAAGAAAGAACGGGAAAGCAAGAAAGAAAGAACGGGAAAGCAAGAAAGAAAGAACGGGAAAGTAAGAAAGAAAGTACGTCGTTTGCAAAGTAGAGGCAACAAAAAGGGAGGGAAAGCAAGAAAGAAAGGGAGGGAAAGCAAGAAAGAAAGAACGGGAAAGCAAGAAAGAAAGAACGGGAAAGCAAGAAAGAAAGAACGGGAAAGTAAGAAAGAAAGAACTTCGTTTGCAAAGTAGAGGCAACAAATGGTAGGCCTACAACATCACTAACCGCGTAATAATTGAGCTGTTAAAAGCGATACCAATTGACATGATTACCATTTCCATCGTTTATACTAACCGATCCAGTTTACTAACCGCTCCCATTTACTCATCTAGCGGGTACCCGCTAGTCACTATTAAAGGTAACCTGATCCTTGCTGTGGTATAAAAATAGCATTTTGAGCCACCAATATGAGCATTAGAGAACTCAAATTGACAATTACACATGAAAATTAGAAAATAATGTGCAATTTGCCAGTCACTTCATTTATTTTCTGCCACTTCTTAACATTTTCTGGGAACTGTGTTCCCGCGTTACTGCCTTTTTCTATGCCCTGTGTGTCAAATTGTGTCACATAATAAGTTTAGTCACAAAATTATGATTTTTTTTTACCAACATTAATAAAACCTGTTTTGAAAATTTGAGGCATATGCAAAATATAGAATGTAGGCCTATTCTTCTGCTAGAGGAACAAACATAATTTCTGGCAAGTATGGCATAGACCCCATTTACACAGAGAAAATTTGACTTCAAATTTGATGTCAAATTCAGTTGCGACCAAGGATTAGCATAAATTATTTTCTGACAGGGTGTTTACACAAGCAGAGAACATAACATGTTAAAAAAAAAGTGAATTTGACTTTTACAACCTCTCTTGATTGCACGAATCAACTTTCCGATCATCCCCGGTCATTTTGTACAAAACCCCGCAAAGTCGGAGCAGCGTGGCACACTTGCCTTTGGTGCGAGAGGTCCCGGGTTCAATTCTCCACAGGACCCCCCCCAAAAAAAAATTGTCCGCTCTCCCTGTGGTTCATCTGGTAATGGCGGGCCAGATGATCCATGATAAAAGACCTTGTTACAGTTGGTTCCGATCAGGGTAACGCCCGATTGTTGGCTACACTTGTACTTGCCTGTCCTGTAAAAATACCCTGACCAGCTATCTACGGCAACCCCCTTCACCAGGTCACTTGTGCCTGGCTGAAATTTCGTCAGCGTTATCTACTACATTTCAGCTGTTTATGCCCAGATATGCTTGATATAAAAAAATATCAGAAAATGCAAAACTGCTCGGAAGTTAAAATTTCAAAAAAATAATACCGCCAAGGTGACTGAAGGCAACATGTTCTATGGGACCATGATTTGACATCTTTTGAACTTTGCTCACTATGCATTTACATTCGGGGTGTTAAAATTTTCAAACGGCTCGCCAAAATTTGCTTGCCCCCCCTCGGCCCGCCAAAAATCGCTTGCCCCCCAATTTTACCCTCCCCCAGGGATCATAATTATTGCACAGCCCCTAATTATGTGTTTGTTTACAAATGTACACTGCAAAAGTTGACTTTGAATTCGACAAAATGTTGCTGGGTCGATGTTACTATAGTAAACCATCGATGTTAGTCAAAATCAACTGACCAATCACAATCAAGTATATCCTTCCGGTTAACTTTATGTTTGGCCAAAGACTACAGGTGGATGGCCTTGTCATGAGGATCGATCGAGCATTTGCTTTTTTTTTTGTAAAGCAAAGAACTCTAAAAATCACTAAAATATGTAAATTTACAGCAATTTTTGTGTGATTTTTTTCCTTCCTAACCTACAAATGTAGCTTAGTTCATTTCAGTCAAAATAAAGACTTTTTGCATACAACAATTTCCATCAAATTCAATCCACTTTTGGCCAAAAAATGCTGATTTTACATGCACACAGCAACAAAAAAACCCACTCTCAAACAGAGAATCTCAATCTGGGTCGGTCAGAGGTTTTGTTTTGTTGCTTTTGCACCTGAACTCTTCATATCAAAATTGAAATCTATTTTGTTGGCAAAATTACCCGCAAAATTACTGTTTTATAAAATCCCTTTAAAAATATTACGTGGGCGTTTTGTTCAAAAAAATCCCTTTGAAAAAATTTGAGAATCCTGGAGCAAAAAAATACCTGAAGTTCTAGGGCCTATATTTATCAAGGTCTATGTCCGGGATAAAGTGTTATGCATACAATTTTATCGCGAAAATTTTTCGCCCCCCTTTACAGACCTCAAACATTTCAGGGCCCCCCTTTTTGACATGAAAATTATGGGTCAACCCCATAGAAAAGCATATAACCTCAATTTTCCCAGGAAAATTTGTGGTCATTTTTTAGGAGAGTCAAAATTTTTCAGGCCCCCCTTTTTGCATCAGGCCCCCCTAACAAGTGTTTGTGAAAGGTCCCTAGGTTATCATACATGTATGATGTTTTATGATGCCGTGGTGCTCACATGATGTAGCCTAGGCTATATGCTACTAGTACTACAGAAAGGAAATGAAAATGTAAAAAAGTGTGATCTTATGTTTTTATTTGCACAAATTACTTCTCTTTATCACCTATGATCATCACTTGTTTATTGTTTTACACCCTCTCAGTACTATTTACACATCAAATCTAATTGGATAATAAGTATGTTTGTGTGTTTCCCCTATGTTAATAGTGGAATACTCCACTGATAAGAAGTTTACAATAAACCACTGACTTTTAATACTCCACATGTTTCCCCTGAGAGGGGTGTTTAGTATCTGAAATTCCTCTAATCAGATTGCTTTTTTGGCCCAAGGTCATTTGTACGCTCTGGGTGCCAAGGACCTGTGCCATAGTGGCAGTGCATTTTGAGTTCTGGTATGCAATATGTACATGCACTGCACCTACACAGGGCCAGAGGAGTTTATTTATCAGTGATTATCCTGTGAACTGATGCAGAAGTTCCAGTGTCAAATCAGTGCTGACAGAATAGCATGAGTTTGACCCTTAAAACCTTTTATTTTCGCTTTGTTGTGTGCACTACTACTACTTCTACTAAATCACCCAAGAGAAACTAAAATAAGTAGCAGACCAAAACATTTTTGGGCCATTGACTGGTCTCAACTTTTCATGGAATAGTGAAATCAAGTTGTCATCAGGATGTTAAGGACGCTATCCAAGGTATGTATCTCTTTTTGGTAGACTATCCACTATCCAATTATGACATGATGGAATTTCACTTTCTTCCTACCACTTGTTGTTCTCATGTTTCATTTCTGGGTTTTAGGCTGGGTTTTTAAGTGAGCCAGCATCATGTTGTGTTGTGTTGTGTTGAATTGATGCCATGACTGAAAAGACGCTAAAATGGTAGTGAAAAGGCAGCCAGCTGTAAAAATTAGCATAGTCCTTCTGTATTGGTAATAAACAGCCAAGCATAGCTTGCAGTTGGTTGATTGGTATATAACATTCCTGGGCATTGAGTTGTATATTTTGGTGCATTGTCCCAACTGTTTTTGGTTTATGTCAATGTCCAAATTTGTGTGTAGTGTAATCAGTACAGGTGAATTGAAGTAGTAGTTTGTGGTTTGAACTTGGTATTGTTGTACAAGTTGTTGTATGGAGTTAAAGCTATTGGCCTTGACTTCAGTAACAATTCATGACATATTTAAAATAGCTAAAAACTATCTGGACAAAGATTTGGTCATGGTTAGAAGGCAATGATACTATTGTGAAGAATGTTTGCGTAATGATAATGGAATTACACATAATTTGTATCAGTTATGAATGATTAATGCCATGGAAATGATTTTATACTGATGCATGTGATATTCATTTAATAGCTGTCTATGATTTTAGTTTTTACTCGATATCAGGTTTTTTTTCATTTATTATTTTTACAAGGCCTGTAAAAAAAAAAACACAGAAACATAAAAAAAGTTCTACATGTAGGATTTGTCACATACTAATGTGCCCAGAACATTCATGTGCTGTACTGGGTCTCTAACTCATGGGCTCAACATACACACAACAAAAAATTCAATATAATTTTTTCTATACAGTGACAAAAACATTGTGAAAGGCATTGAAAAGAGTGCTGTAATTGTAAATGCTAAATCACATTCATATCAGGGTTATTTTGTATTATTGTAGACAAAATATGGTGTGCATATGGCAGAATAGCAGTCTTATGATAATATGAAAATTCTAAATGGTTTGGAATCAGGTCTTGTCACCTCGGAGAGCTGCATCATTAATTTGTAATTTATTATAGCTTTATGGGTCTTGGCAGTTTTGCTATTTTGATTTAACAACCATGGGCCAAACATTTTTAATGTTTTTTAATTGTCTGCTGTACTATAGGCCTATTCAGCAATTAAAGAATTAGATAGATCATTAAGATCAATATAGTTTATTCTACTGTCTTGTACAACTTCCTGTTTATATTATATAAAGGGCCAATTAATAAAAGAAATGGTCTAGGACAATCGGTGATTTGCTGTTGAAACAGAAAACACAAGTAATCAGTGGCGTAGCATCATAGGGGCGCATGCCCCAATCGATCTATCTGAAATTCTAAAATATTTCAAAGGAAAATTGCCGAAAAATGGCTTGTGCTCCCCCAATCAGACCCAGTTCCCCCCAATCATGGTCGGTGACCCCCCCCCATATGATGCCCACACTACGCCACTGAAAGTAATCTAAATGTTAACAAGCATTGAAATGTGCTAATAAATTGAACTTGTGGCAAACATCCATGCAAATCTAAAGCAAAAATGTGACATTTTTATAACAAAAAAAGTACATAACTTTAATACATAAAGTTCATAAAGTACATAATGTTTAATTTCGGCTGTTGAAAGCAAGGTAATAATACAAATGCTGGCAGTTGACATTGAGCATAGAAAGTTTTTCTACAGTCTATGCATTGAGGTTATCCCATTGAAAACAGGTGGTATAAGAAATGCAGGCCTACATATAATGTGCTGAGACTGAAAAGAATATATAAGGCCAAAAACCTTTTAAAAATATCACTTAATTAGGCCTACAAGTTATTGAAAGCAACATATTTACAGTGGAGTTCATTGTTGAACTCTACAGTTTTTGGAATGACACAATTTTGCTTCAATTGACAACACATAACATGAAATGCAACACTCTATTTCAAATAGCGCATCCTTTAACCCTACAAAATGTAACGCTAAATGTGGGGTGACACTGGCCCGACCATCAATTCTGTGCATATATGACTTAGGTTGATTGTGTTTGAAAGTAAAGTCATGATATATGGATTGGATTTGTTTTGTGGCAACTATAATATTTGGGAAGCACTGAAATACAATTAATTAGTCAAAATCAAAAGCATGCTGTATTGAAGCAGACAAGACCCCGTCACTACTAAATTTCAAGTGCTTCACCCTCTTGTGACCAGATCAGATGTTAGTCTTCGTTCTCTTTAGCACAATCCAGCTTGGAACCGAGACTAGCAATATGTCTTCACATTTTGAACGCTGTAAACGCATGGTCCACAAAGGACTGTGTACAGTCTGTCCACATGGAAGTACAAAGTAAATAGACCTCGGAAACTGGAGGTATGAGAATAATTATTTCAGTGTAATGCGTGTGTTATGCTTCTTTTGCGCGCTAACTGCTGCGCGATTTGTACTTGTCGAGCGCACTGCGCTCTTTACATGTCGCGTTTTTTTAACATGCAATGCGTGTGACACAAAGCATTGACCCCTGATGCCATAGATTTTGTTTTTGCTTTTATGTGGACAGACTGTACGTATGGAACATCACAATCTCTCTGTTATCAATGGATGTACAATCAGTGGTATTTTTCATCAATTTTAAATTTTAATTAAAACAAAGGTAATTTGCATATTTAAAATAAATGTCCAAAAACAGTCTGCCAGCAAAGTATATGTTGCATAAAAAGTAGGTAATGGTGAATCCAACGGACGAGGACACAAAACACATCAAGGATCAATAAATGATACAAGAGGATACCTTGAATATATGAACAACTGGAAAGAAAAAAGCAAGGTACACCAACTTGACGTGGGGGAACAAGTAAAATACAGACTAGGCAGTACGAAGTGGGGGAACAAAATAGGCATTAGAAGAAAAAGTGTACTATAGAACAAGTCATGAAAATCATAGAGCACATAAGTAGACAAAAACCAAACAACCAATATAGGCCTAAAAACAGGCAAAGTTCGGTGCCGAGTGCCAAAGTTATATGGCCAAAAATTGCCAATTCCAGAACCCACCGAGGTGTCAGGAAAACAGTACAAGAGTACACTGGAGTGATGAAAATCAC